>NC_056573.1:19372717-19672717 GCF_018340385.1 Cyprinus carpio | reverse complement strand
CAGTTTCTAGGTTGTGTACACTCAGGGCAGAAAGTAAATGGCAAATGCCCGGGCAGCTGGGCAGGAGATCCAAAAAACCTAGTGCATGCAGAATGAACAAATGACATGTTACTATGGCAACTTGTAACATCTCTCTGATTAGCGATCAGCACAATAAATTCTCTCATCTCCTACATTTGATTACTCATACCACTGTATGTTCCCCATGGAGACAAAATCTCCATAAAATAATCTCCACAAGAGTCCAATTACTGTATGTACAAGTGCAAATCACAAAGCAAATGCATCTCAGAGAAGGGAGTGATATTTATAATGTACTTGCTTATCATGCATGACTCATAAGTTTTTTTTTTTTTAGTTTTTGGCCCAAAGGCATGTGCTAAAAGGGGGTTTAATGCTAAGCAGGCATCTAACGAACTAGTACTTGGTTTCAAAAAGAAGAAAAAGCCATATGCTTTGATTTAAACATATGCTAGCCTGCCAGTAGCTCGCTGCGAAGCTAACATATAATTCTATTGAGAGGCAGCCAAAAGAAATCTATGCTACAACAAATGCAGAATTTATCACAGAATTTGCAGAAGCTCCAAACACTTAATGCGCACTTCACTTCCCTCTATCTTGCTGACTTTTTCAGGTCAATTTATTTGTTTGGTGTCACAATGCAAAGACCAGCTTAAACCAGCATCAATTTCCAAGTAGTTCTAAACTTTACCAGGAGACAAGTTGGTGACACTGTTCAACCATAAAGGAAGCCTTGCCATTGCAAACAAAAATAGTAATAAACAAATACCTTTTTTTTCAAATATTATATTTTACATTTTACACCAATACATACACATCCAATAATAATATTAATAATACAAATTATTTTTATGATTATTATTTATTTCTTGATCTAAACTAAGGCCAATAACAAAATCAAATCCACACCATATTTCTGTGGTTTACAGGGTGAGCTTTTCTAAACTGGGGCGTTTAAAGATCCAGGTCATAACAAGAGGGTCAATGCTTTGAATCAGAGAATTAGAACAAGATTTAAGAAGATGGCAAACAGAGTACAATGAATCTTGAGGTTCACAACCCAGTGGATATTACTGTTACACAAAGCACTAAAGCCATAAGCTCTCCCTTGCTTATGAAATGCAGCATTTGCACATTTCCTGCTCAAAAATGTATTGTTTGTTTTGCCTATTTGACGCCATCTCATGACTTGAAAGGTTGTGGGTTAGTTATGAAAGGTATGACTAATTGACTCACTGTATTGAATTAAAGCCTTAATAAGAGAAGACAGCTGAGACGGTTACTAAGAATAAAGCAAATTACAAGAAACAGCTATTTAATTGCTTCCTTTTGCATTATAATCTATTTTATCAACATTTTGCCCACGCAAATGACCAGAGCTAAAAACACCAGCTGACCTTGGAATAACCATGTGCATTGTCTCTGAAACCTAGCAGGATCTGTAATCTGCCCGTGCACACATCTTAAACCAGCGAGCCTAAAATGGTTTGCTGGTCTAAGCTGATTATGGTCTCCCAGAATGAGCAGTGGAAAGAAAAAAAAAACTCTAAAACCAACAAACCAGACTAACCTGACCAATTTAGGAGACCTGCAAACAAACCATTATTACTTTGGATAAAATCGTCTGACATGTGCATAAACATAAGATTTAAGTCATATTAAGTGCAGATGGATATCTGAACTACTTATTGCTTGAGTGTGTGATACAAACAGCTGATGACAGTTAAAATAAACACCAAACCAGAAATTAATGTAGATGAGGCTTATTAATGCTTTAAAGTGAATGAAGTTCCAGCTGTGTGATACATCATTACTCTAATATTTCAATGTGAAGATTAGAAATCTAATGCAACAAGTTATTAGCAAACAACAAAGCAAACACAGATCTCCAAAAGCAACATTTAGAATTTTGTCACATCCAATCTCATTCGTTTTAATTCTCTAAACAAATACTGGCAACGGAAATATATGATTTGGATTGACATCTGACATTATTTTGAAGCTAGCTATACATTTTATAAAGAAAATTGCTGCTGATAGCTACATGACAACATCCAACTATATTATAAAACTGAAGCTGCAAGCTATTTTTCCAGTCCACCATTTTTGCTAGAATGACAGGACATCCGTACCACCTATAAGTAATTTTTTCATTTTATCTATTCATTATTTTTGAAACCCTGACAAAATAAGGCCAAGTTAATTATACACTATGACTATTTTAACCCTCACCCGTAAGAAACTGTCAAAGCCTACCTCTTTACCAGAGGAATGAATGCTCTTTATATATGTCTGAATGGACAGCCATTTATTTCAAAGGAAAAAAAGTTTACCAAAGACAAAAAGTTTTATTTTTTCCCTGGAAAGGACGAGGCCCTGTCGGATGTTAAATAATTTTCATCTTTGTTCTTGCCTTCCAAAGTTAATCGTGGCGCCAAGTCAGTCCACTGTTGAGCCGACCCCATCAAGTTATTCTGCCCCGAGTTTGTAAGCGGCTTCCTGTTGTGATATTATCTGGAAATGGCTCTATGCAGCCGTATATATTGTGCACCCCGCCAGAAGCTCTATGAACAAACAAACACTGAGGGGGGAAAGCAAAGCAAGAAACAATCTGTATTAAAGGGCAAACAAATGCATAATATAGCTTTTCACAAGCCTCAAAAACATGCAAGGAAAAGTACAATGTATTCTTGTTAAAGAAAAAAAAATACTTTATTCTTATTCAGTATGTTAATGTATTCCTGAAATCACATTGTTCTCGGCTATGCTCAGATTCCCAGTAATTTCTCTAAGGAGATTCATGGGTTGTGAGCTGTGATGTTCAATTGGGCCCATCGCCTATTCACCATTCCAGTTGTTTGAGCACCATTGTGAAAACGAAAATAACAAAACCAAATAAAAGCCCTCAAAGATAATATATCCACGCCTTTTCATTTTGAATATGTATATTAATATTCAGGCATGGCTTCCTGCAGGGTACTTTTGGGTACACCTTCACAGGATCATAAGACAGCTCTTCAAACTGGAGACTCAATACAGTAGATAATCAGATTTTTTCATTTAATATTTTTCTTTTTTTATATATTTGATTAAAGCAATAGTTCAACAATAAATAAATAAATAAAAAACACATTTGCAAAACAACAACAAAACAAATCATTATTTATTCATCCTCGTGTCATTTTGAAATCATATGCTGTTATTTGTTCAGTGGAACACAGTTTTGAAGAATATTAACACAGTTGTTTTCTATACAACAACAGTTCCATGTCAATCATCTGCAAAGCTTCAGAAATAATGGAAAAATACCATAAAGCACAATTTGTGTAGCTCATTAAATATAAGATTTTATTGAAAATCTTCCCTTCATGCTATTGTACACTACTGTATGACTTAGTCATACTTTTCATCCTTGTCAGACAATGAACCATTGTTTGTACAGAAAACCACTGCATGAAAGTTCTTAAATTCTCCTTTTGTGTGAAAAAAGGTCAGATGGTTGTGAAATGACACGAGAGTGAATTAAAGGCAGGGTAGGTGATTTGGTTCAAAAACATTTTTTGTTATGCTGGTTGAAAGACTCTTCACATCCCGATTGCAATCACTAAGTTAAGTGGCATAAATTTATTTAGGTACATTTATATCATCTGTGGAAGGTCGCTAGTTAGCCTATGCGCGTTCCACATGTTTTAGAGGAGGCGTGGCTTTGCAGAGTGATTATGCAGGTAGGGTTGGGATCTTGCTTTCAAAGCTAGTTTGCTATCGCAATCCTTTCCGAAATCACCTACCCTACATTTAATGATGACAACATTTTCATTTTTGGATGAAAATCCCTATAACAAAACAATCCCAACAAAATTCATCACATGCTCTTCACTGCTGTATTTTTACATGTGGCAAATTGTATGCAAGATCACAGCATCTGCAGCAGACACAATTGCTCTTTCATCAGCCTGAGATGATGAAACGTTTTATCATTTCTCTTCATAGGAAACAATGAGGAAAATAGCAAGAGCTCACAGGCACCGGCTGCTGTTGAATGTGCATGTTTGATTGTTTCTTCTCAAGGACGGACAGAAAGCCTTGCTGCTATAAATATGCAATATTTCCTTGGGCTGGAGAGATAGAGAGAGAGGAGAGGGAGCTTTTTGATATTCATGGACATTCAAGTCCTCTTGAAGGATATGCATCTTTGCAGGAATCAAAATGATCCGCTAAACGAGGGACAATTATACCCCTCACATGCCATTTGGCTTCCTCAAATTACTGAGAGAAACATACCTCCACTCATGCTTAAAGGCTGAGCAGGGACATATAATTGCATTAGTAGAGGCTTTCCAGACAAGTGTTTATCTTAATATTTGTCAAATAGGTGGTGATTGTAGGGCAAAACTTGATATTTAGGGGACAGAATGTGAAGCAAAAACAACAACCGCAAAATCATTTAATGAGAGCAGGAATAGCTAAAAGACTTATGCAATTCAATTATTCGTTTTTCAGCTTGTGAACCCCTGTTTGGGAAACCTTGCTAAGTTGCTCTAAAAGATCAGTTTGTCAAGTTTTAGGAGTACAGTACCTCATAGATGGCTTCAACACTAACAGAAACGAACTAATATCCACAAACCTCAGATGCTGATTTAATAGGATCTTTAAGTGCCAGTAATTAGACCATTCGTAACCTTAAATATTTTTCAGAGAAAAGTTACTTGAAATTATATTTTTCAGTTTGAAAGAAGACAGATTGAGAAAGAAAGAGAATGATAGACAGAGACAAACTCAAGACAAGTAATTACATTATCTTTGTAAATGTTGCATTTTTCATTTGACAGCAAGAATAATTTATTAATGCATGCAGCCACTGTTTTTTTCCCCCTTCTTATTCTTCTTATTTTAGGAAAATTTGCTAAAATGATACATGGGCTTTCTTTGTTGTGATTTTCTTAATGTTTCCTTTTCTCTGCCTTTTTTCAAGTTTGAGTAACCATCTCCATTAAATTCCACTGACATTTTGGACATCAATCATCTGCAGCAGGGACTTGTTTACCATCATTGTGAACGAATGGCCGGGTTTCAGAGAGATGAACATTGTCTAGACCAAAGCGGGGCACTGGGGAAAAAAAAGGAGGCCAAATGAACACATCTGTTCATACAGAGCTCATTGTGTCCAATTATTCAGCAACTGCGGTTCCTTAGAAATATGGGTAGAAAAGAACCAAATCTCTCTATACATATTTCTTTGCACACTGCATTTTTTTAGATTAATTAGTATTTGCTCTCTTCCTTCCTTCCAAATCCTCTGTCAAGGGAGGATTCATTAGGAGTTTTATGTTTTATAATGTTACAGCGTTGTCAAAACTAAATCCATGTGTGGTTCTACACAAAAATAATCAATCTACAGGTTACCAACCAGATCACCTGTCTAAACCCAGTGTAATCCATTATAAACCAACTGTAAAAATCACTGTTAATCAGTTCAACAGAATATTCTTAGTGACTAATGATCACTAAATGGGGTTCTTCATACATAATGTTCATGCAAACTTGATGATAATGTCATTCTCTCATGGATCATGAAGAGCTTTATAGCTCCTATAAACTGACAACAAAGCACCTGAAAATAAACAGTGAGCAGGCCCACAAATGACTGCTCTTTAATAGGATTTCATCAATGATCATTACCCCCGAAAAGCATAATGCCAAAACAATTTCCAAAGTGAGAGAAAAGGTAATAGAGAACACATTTGAGTATTAAAAAAAATAAATAAATACAAAAATACAGATACTTGTAGTCAAACAGGAAAATGTTAATATTAATCTGATGTCTTTCTTTTTACAAGCCTCGCCCACAATGTTTCTTTCCCTCCTGTGCTGTTCTTATTTCTCTAACTCAAATCACAATGAGGAAATCAAATTAAAAGCCATTCAGCCTGTCAAAAGATGGATTTTGGCTCTCCTTTTCTCTCAGAGTGCAAAATAACAAAATAAAAACAAATGTTTTGATGGATGATTCAGACATCCTGGTGATCTGGAGGGCAGGGAATTGTGGGTAGCATTATACACACACACCGTTTGGGGATTATTACCTTATTTTCCTGCTGTGCTGCAAATGCAAACTACAAGACATCTGTGGGACTTAATTCCACTCACATCATAAAATCCGATTTTAATGCAGCTTGGGATTAAAACAGATTTGCTCCTCGAGACCCGTGGCAGATATGGGCAGAGGGCAAATATGGAGCCAATTTGGGTCTCACCTGCATGATCAGCACATTAACAAGAGAATGTACAACCACTTTCTGTAATATATATATATATATATATATATTTGTGTATCACCTGCATGATATATATATATATATATATATATATATATATATATACATACACACACACACAGCACACCTGTTGTTGGATCATGAAGGCTTACCATACGTACACACACGCACAAATGATACATGCATGTGTGTGCATATATACATGCACACACACTTAACCATTCAAAAGTTTGATGTTTTTTTTTTTTTTTTTTTTTTTTTTTAATCACCAAAGGTGCATTGATCTAATGAAAAATACAGTAAAGACAGGAACATTGTGAAATATTTTAACTTTTCTATTTTAAAATGCATTTTATTCCAGTGATGGCAAAGCTGAATATTCAGCAGCCATTACTCCTTCAGAAATCATTATAATATGCTGATTTGGTCCTCAAGAAATACATAGATTTATTATCTATGTTGAAAATAGTTGTACTGCTTAAAAATTTAGTACAGTGTGGAAATATATATATATATATAAGGGATTCACCAGGTCTCATGGCACTGACTGAGACCTGGATCAAACCTGAGGACACTGCCACTCCCGCAGCCCTCTCCACTCATTTCACTTGTTCCCACACCGCTCGTGACCGATATGGGAGGGGTATAGGTACTGGTACTCCTTATCGAAAGATTGGAAATTTGATCTTCAACCACCACCTACAGGTCAACGGTTCAGTTTGAATCACATGCTGTTACTGTAACCCAACCATCAAAAATCCACTTTGTGGTCATTTATCGTCCCCCAGGTCAATTGGGAAACTTCTTGAGGAGTTGGACGTGCTGCTATCAAATTATCCTGAAATGGTACTCCTCTGGTACTGCTTGGTGACTCACAACATCCACCTAGATAAACCCCAGGCTGCTGACTTCAAACACTCTGCTCGCCTCATTTGATCTCAAGCGAGTCTCTACTACAGCCACTCACAAATCGGCAACCAACTGGTAATCTACATGCGCTGATTGCTCAGTGGACAAAACACTTTAGTTACTCCATGCACACCAGACACTTCCTCATTTACTGCTAATCTAGCACTTACTCCTGAAGCGGCACCCGCTCCAACGCGGGTCACCTTTCGACGGAACCTACGCTCACTCTCTCCATCTCGCCTATCCTCTGTGGTTGCATCCTCACTTCCTTCACTCTCGCAGTTTTCAGCTCTGGACACGTGAAACATGCTACGGACACTTTTTGTTCCACTCTGACCTCCTGCTTGACAACTTTTGCCCACTGTCGTCTAGACCAGCACGCACCACCCCATGTCTGCCCCCTGGCTGTCCGATGTACTCCGTGAAACATCGCTCTAACACTCAGGGCTGCAGAGATGAAATGGCTTAATCAAGAAACTCTACCGACCTCAGTGTGTATCAGTCTCTCCTCTCCTCCTTTCTCTGCAAACGTCTTCACTGCTAAAACATCATATTACCACGACAAGATTAACAACTGTTGTGACGCTCGGACACTCTTCAAAACCTTCTCTATCTTCTTTAATCCGCCTCCACCTCACTCCTCCATTCGACTATACTTGTCTACTGCTGATGACATTTGCAGTTTTCTTCACAATAAGAGCAAGAAACCATCAGTGACCAATTCTCCACGGCCGCACACTGAGGATAACTTCACAAGACTAATGCTCACCGTTCGGTTCTCCTCCTTCTCGCCGTGTCCACTCTCAGAGAGCGGAGGTATTATAGTTAGTGTTCTTTGAATCAAACTTATCCTGTCCAGTCAGCCTACTACTTGTTTCCGTCTCTACTGACCCAGAGAAGGGATTCCCCCTGTCCTCACCTCCTTGTCTGGCGAATTTCTTCTTCAGTCATACCATTCACTTCACTCACATTATCAAACTCCTCTTTCACTCTGGAACATTCCCTCAGCATTTAAGCAGGCTCGGGTAAGCCCACTGCTGAAGAAACCATCTCTAAATCCAGCACTTCTAGAAAACTACAGACCGGTATACCTTCTTCCATTCATTGCAAAGACACTCGAACGAGCTGTGTTCAACCAGCTCTCTATGTTTCTTGTACAGAACAACCTCCTGGACAGCAATCAATCTGGCTTCAAAAGTGGCCACTCAACTGAGACTGCCCTGCTCTCGGTTACTGAAGCCCTGCGACTGGCAAGAGCAGCTTCAAAATCCTCAGTACTCATCATTTTGCTGGACCTGTCTGCTGCTTTTGACACTGTTAATCACCAGATTCTCCTTTCCACCCTCAGAAAGATGGGCATCTCTGGAACCCGCACTCCAGTGGCTTAACTCCTACCTGTCTGATAGATCGCTTCATGGGTGTCTTGGAGGGGTGTGAAGTTTCTAAGTCACACAACTTGCTACTGGGGTTCCTCAAGGCTCAGTACTTGGACCGCTTCTACTTCTCCATCTACATGACGTCATTAGGATCTGTCATTCAGAAGCATGGCTTTTCCTATCACTGCTACGCTGATGACACTCAACTCTACTTCTCATTCCAACCAGATGACCCCACGGTAGTTGCTCGCATTTCAGCTGTTCTGAGTGACATTTCTAGCTGGATGAATGACCATCACCTTCAGCTCAACCTTACTAAGACTGAACTGCTGGTGGTTCCAGCTAACCCCCATGGTTCATCACAACTTCTCTATACAGCTGGGTTCGTCAACCATAACTCCTTCCAGGACAGCCAGAAACCTAGGAGTTGTGATGGATCATCAGTTAAGCTTCACAGACCATATTGCTACAACGAACCGCTCCTGTAGATTTGCCTTATTCAACATTAGGAAGATTAGACCCTTCCTGTCAGAGCAATCCACCCAACTTCTTGTCCAAGGCTCTTGTTCTCTCCAGACTGGACTATTGCAATGCTCTCCTGGCGGGCCTTCCTGCATGTACTATCAAGCCTCTACAACTGATCCAGAATGCAGCAGCGAGGGTTGTCTTCAATGAGCCAAAAACAGCCCATGTTACTCCTCTCCTCATCAGGTTACACTGGCTACCAGTAGCCGCTCGCATCAAATTCAAGGTACTGATGCTTGCCTACAAAACGACCACTGGCACGGCGCCAACTTACCTAAACTCACTAGTTCAATCTTATGCACCCTCCAGAAGTTTGCGCTTGCCTGCAAGTGAACGACGCCTTGTGTTGCCATCCCAAAGAGGTTCAAAATCACTCTCACGGACTTTTTCCTGGATGGGTGTGGGTTTTTGCTATCTCCTCCCGATCTCAATTCGAACAGCTGAGTCTTTACTCATTTTCAAAAAAACATCTAAAGACTCATCTCTTTTCCGCCTGCACTTAACCAACTAATACTAGTGCTTACCTTTTTTTCTTTTCTATCATATTCCCGAAAAAAAAAAAAAAAAAAAAAAAAAAAAAAAAAAAAAAAAAAAAAAAAAACCCTGGCTACGTGTTCTGTACTACACTAACTGAGACTTGTCATAGCACTTGTATACCGTTGTTGTTCTCGTTGATCTGATTGTTCTACTGTTCTCATTGTAATATGCGCCTTGGATAAAAGCGTCTGCTAAATGATTAAATGTAAATGTTAAATGTAAATGGATATGTTTTACAGGTGAAACTTGGCAGACATTTTTGTCCACACTCCTGCCCTAAAAAAAGGGAGTGCATCACAAAACAATGATGCGCTTGTATCCATCCTCCTTTCTTATGCACACCAATGGTAAACAAAGGAAAGCTAGTGAACATTTCAAAGTGAAAGATGTGTTCTATTTCCTTTATTGTGCAAGATGACTTCTTGATGGAGGTCTGATAAGAAGGTTGTGCAGTCTCTCGTCTGAAAACAAAGCCAGTGAATATCTGAATGAATGAGTGCCAATGTGCGATCGAGCAGCATAATAGGATGCATATAAATTATCTGGCTTTGGTAATAATGTTGTTATTTTGTCTCATTGCAATATATTTGTTAAGTGATGAGTCTGAAAAGAAGAAAAGAACAACAGCAAACATTTGTGTGGGGTAATCAGCGTCAAAATAATATAAGAATACAATTCGAGAAACTGTGTTCTGGGTTCTGAGAACAAGCATAGGTTTGTAATGACTTTGGAGAAAAGATGTCTCAGGCCGCAGGACATTGTGCCTGTGATAGCCTCACATACTCCCCTGGCCACTTCCCAACCTTTGCAATTTCCAAAGGCAATGTCATGTAATATGTTGCTGAAAATCGATGAGCTGAATCTACAGCGTACAACCCAAATATCTTGCGGCGACATATAGAGATGTGTCCCTGAGGCTATGGACTCTTTAATAAGGCTAGTGGGTGCAGTTGAGTTCCCCAAGGCAGCGAGCTGTTTGGCAGCTTTCTCAATTCGCCAGTGACCGGCCTTGCCATCCACCTGAAAACACACTGGTCAGAGATGGGAATCACAACGAAGTTAATGAATCGGATTCAGCGCTTTACAATTCTGGCCCCATTGAGCAATTTTACAACATTTTTTATTTCTGTTAATGTTCATTAGTACACTAGTTTTCAAAAATTTTGAAAAAGTTTTTTTTTTATATATAATTATTTTTCTTTAATAATTAATTTTTATTCAGCAAGTACGCATTTATCTGATTGAAAGTGACAATGAAGGCATTTATAATGTTACAAAAGGTTTCCGTTTCAAATAAATGCTTCAAATAAATGATGAAGACAACGAAGATGACGACAAAGAAGATGAAAAAGAAGATAAAGCATGAAGAAACGACAAAGGTGACGATGAAGATGACAAAGAAAAAATGTTTCTTGAGCACCAAACCAACATATTAGAACAATTTCTGAAAGATTGTGTAAAACTGAAGACTGGAGTAAGCAACTGCTGCTAAAAATTCAGCACTGTCGTCACAGGAATAAATTACATTTTAAAATATATAAAAAAATGTAAATTGTAATAATATTTCACTATTACTATTCTTTGTTTTTGATCACATAAATGCAGCCTATACTGAGCATAAGAGACTTTATTAAAAAAAATAATAAATAATAATAATAATAATAATAATATATATATATTACATTTTATGTTTCATTGTTAATTTATGTTTACTAATATAGCTAACAAAATTTAGAATTTTATTGTTTGTTTTTAAATCTAATTTAGAGTTTAATTAATTATTTGTGGGTAAATTTCAAAGCTTACTTATGAAACAAGAAAAAAATTCATAACATTTAATTCATTTCAGTAACTACACTCGCCTCAGGCGTAACAAAATTAATGACTTGCAGCTACTCCAAACTATGCACTAAAAAGGGGAAGCTCATCAGAGTCTTTAATCTGGAATCTGACTTCACTGGTTGTGCTGTACATTCACAACAGTCTATGGTCCCTAGATAGGAAGAAGTGACATGCAACAGGTATGCATGTGTATGTGTGTGTCCACAGTTGCTAATGTGATTAGGGGTTGACGGAACGCAAATGTTAGCCGTCCGCTGTCTCTGCCTGTCAGGATGTTGACACTTTAATCACCTGTCGTCCGTTCAGCTGGTTTGGACACGTCAAGGAGAAAGACAGGTTGACAAGACCGTGGTGGATTCCAAGAGCAAGGTTTTGGGAACCTTCCCTGTGTCAGTTTCAAAATGACGCCATGTGCGATGACATCCAGGACAGGCCTTTCTTGTCACCTGTCAAGCCACTCTCATCTCCCCTTCCTTTGGGTTTGCACTTGACCTTGATATTTTCAGCATCTCCTAAAAGCCTCCACAAACATCAGAGCACAATTAGAAGCAATTCTTGTAAAGATGTGCCAACTCTTGCTAAGATCCTAAAGGAAACCGACACGTGGCATTACGCTATAATCATTGATTCACGGTTGAGTGGTGTCATCTCTGAAAGATGACAGCCATTTCCGCACTTGAATTCCATCCCAGGTGCATTTTGTAGTCGTGTGTGGAACTGAAATGATGGGAGAGATGGATTGTGACACTGCTGCCTTCAGGCTAGAATGTTCATATCAAACTCACCAGAACCCCTCTACTCTGAGATGAACCTTCAAGCTTTTGGAGGCAATGAAAAATGACAAAAATCGCACTATAAGTTTAAAGCGTGCTCATTCCAGTTATCAGTACTGTATCTAAAACTCGCCTCTAGCGACACTTTTGGTAGCTTTTTGTGTGAGAATTGGGGGAAAAAACACATGCAATTTAGCGTTCAAACATAATAAAACTGCAGAGATGATTCCAGGTGGATCTGTGCCTTCAGGTGTAGCTCCTGACCCACTGTGTGACCTTAGCAAAAATGGCCTTGATCCATTTTAAGTCAATTTGCTCCAGATATAAGGACTAATGCTGCCACAGACACTGGCTCGTAACACAGGGCTATTTAGTTATTTCCCTCCCCTCCCGCCTTTAAAGAGATAAAAAAGAATTCAATTTGCACATGGCCCTGGCAGCTATTCCCAACTGTGTTTGCAGAGTTAATGTAGGAAGCGCTCTCCCCAGGGTCAGCGAGAGGAATATGGCATCCACTGGAAAAACAGAGGGGGAACAATGGCTTTGAAGATGGCCGCAGAGCTCTGGGGACTAAAGCAAATGAAAAAATTAAATTAAACTATAACATCCTTTCTTCCATGCAGTGTCCAGCAGTCTCTGTCCTCTCTTCTTTTTTTCCCCTCAAGTAACCTGCCAACAGTCTTTCATCAAGAAACATTCCAAGTCCATAAATGAATAAACACAGGGAGAATTGGTTAAGATGTATTAGTCGGTAAGATGAGTCACATTCTTAATCTAAGAAATGTAACCATATACAACTGTACAAGGGAAAATGAAAAGCATTTGTCTTAAAAACTGCTGCCTGATAAACAGTATTTCTTTTATATCAGCAAAATATTTTTTTTTCAGTGTTTAAAATGTATATATAAAAAAGACATTGATAAAATTAAATGTCATTGGCAGTGTACTGTACATAGCCATGTGAAATATTTTTAAAAAATATGTGATTTGATAAATCAATGTTTTTTTTTTTTTCTTTTTACATTTTAAGTAGGGCCCAACTTCTTAGCAGAATTTGAAGGGGGAAAAAAACAATAAAGCAATCAAGGATTTTTCTCACAAAGGCATTTACTGAAGCTACTTTAGCCTCACAAAGTTCGATGAACTGCAAAGAAGTAGCAACATTTCACTGCAACCTTGATTATTGGAATGCATAAAATTATGCTTTAATCTCACAAATTTTTTAAACTTTTTTCCAGCTGTATAAAGTATTTACCATTACTACATTAAGTAGAAATTAGACATTGCTATAAAGAACATTATGTTATGTATTTGGTGTAATGAAATGTGTTTATGCAGTTTAAGGTAAAAAAAACAACATTATTTTACACATAAATGTACATTATTGTTGCTCCTCTATGTCCCGCCTTTCTGAAATGCGTCGATTTTTACAAAGCTTATCGTTCTGAAAAGCAAGGTGTATGCTTATTGGCCAGCTATCCAGTGTGTTGTTATTGGGCGAATACCTTAAGCATGTGACGGAAATTTTACGCCCTTAACATACTGTGATGCCTGTCCCGACGAGACAAAACCAATAAAACCCATTACAAAAGAAGCATTTGTTGCATCCAGTGGGACATAATTACTGATTATAACAACATATACTGTTTCAGGCATTTATTAATCTTAGTTCATGTTCATTTCAACATTTACTAATGCATTATACAAATCAAAAGTTGTGCTTGTTAACATTAGTTAATGCGTTGTGAATTAACATGAACTAACAATGAACGATTGTATTTTCATTGACTAACATTAACAAAGATTAATAAATACTGTAATAAATGTATTGTTCATTGTTTTTTAATGTTAGTTAACACATGAACTAACATTAAATAATGAAACCTTATTGTAAAGTGTTACCAATCTTTCTTTCTCCAAATCTTTGAATGGTAGTGTACATACTGTATGTATTCAAGAAAACAGTATACATACAGTACTAGTGTAATGCAGATCTTGTTGATAAATTTAATTTGATCTGATAAATATAGTGGCAGAACTAAACAACTTCGATTATAACACCTAGTCAATAGGTAGCTTGTTGCCTTTTTGATACTCAATCCTTCACCTTTTTCAGTGCAAGACTCATTTTAGTCCCATCTGCTGCAGTCACTGAGGAGGGAAGGATGCCGTTACATTGAAGCACTGATTGCACAATCTCTCATCTCTAGATTGCTCTCAGCATCTATCTATCTAAGAGTTTGAACCCTGTTATGCGACTATACGTGCAGAGGGGGGCTCGACATTAGAAAATTGGCCCTCATTCTTAAATTAACAGCCACCAGCCTCCTGCTAAGTGCCTGCCTACAGTATTACCAGTCGTTCCTTAAGACTCTTTGTCCATACAGATGCAGGTAGATGGGGGAAAGCGAATGGAGGGAGAGGAAACGATAGAGGGTGAGCCAGTGTGTGTGAAGGAGTGAGTGAGAGAGCGATAAGCTATTTATCTGAAAGCTGTCTCCTGCCTTCACCTCAGTTTAAAATAAACAGGTTTCCATTAATGGCTCTGATAGAACATTGTTGGGAAAATGATGGCTATCACAATAATCACCATCCAATCCACACAGGCTTTTAGCGTTCAAAAACTCAGCAAATTGACTATTACTAAATCTCTGTGAAATGATCCACTAGATGCATGAAGAAAATGCATGATGTGGTCTACGATGTGAGAGAAATTATTATCTCCATAATGGTTATTGAATCTACGGTTATGCTCTCTCACATTATTACCAAAAAACAAAAACAAAAAATGGATGGAAATGTAAGTTGGTAAAGTGCACCATGCTTCATTTGTACTTTATGGCTTGTTTTAAGAGTTCTGATGTTACTATGTGGTTTGTACATCGGATCTGAAGCCCGGAGGTAAGGACAGAGAGAAAAGAGATAAAACCTGTGATGAAAAACCATTCCAGCTATTTACTTTGCTTCCTGTGATCAGAACATTAAGCACCAGCCCACATTTTTTCCCTCATGCTGCATTTCCATTGGAAATTGAATGACAGGCCACTGTTTATATTTCTATTTGATGCTTCAGTTAACTGTAGATTTTGATCAAGCGCACTTTTGAAGCCTGAAGGATAAGGATTGAGGAATTGTGCATTACAATAAAGCAACTGTTCTAGTGTCGCATAAAAATATCATTTAACGTGTACGTCAATGTATTCGCAATTATATGAGAAGAAATAAGGAATAAGAATGAAATTATGACATTGCTAGTTCTGGTATGCTTCAAATGGACAAATTATTCATTCGCTGTTTCTTTTCCCCATCATGCCGATCAAATAATGTTAGACTGCCAATCAGCACCACAGACTCTTTCACTCACTCAAAGTGTCATGAATAACAAAGTAACAAAGTCATGGATGTACATACCACTTGTTAACACCTTTTGTATTGCACCACGTTAATGTTGAAACTAGTGTGCCCAAAAGCCTGGATTAAATTGGGATTCTGGAGGAGAAGAAAACCTAAAATGTGGATAACGAAATAGGCAAGATATGACGTGACAAGTCCAACCCCCTTTAAATTAAAGTACTGTATACACAAATTCAATTCAGTTCAATTCAATTATTAAACAACAAATTACATTTTAAATTGTAAGAGGTGAAGCGCACATCTGCTGTGAGTGGGGGAACAGAGAACAGCTCTGGGCAAAGAATGATGCTTCTACCATATAGTCTTCAATATCTGGGAGAGTATGTATATGTAATATATGTAATAATATTATTTGATAGAGAAGACTTAATAAATGGACACTTAATGTGTCAACTGTATCAAACAAAAACTGGAAATGAAATTATTTGAAAAACAAACATCCAACTGTGTCTTACGTTTTCAATTAAACATGTCAGAATGTCATTCTGGATCCCTCCAGTCTAATTAACCCTTATCCAAAAGCTAAATGTTATGATTCTTTAATAGAGGTGGTGTGAAACATCTGGGCTGGTGATCTGAAGGGTTACAAGTTCAAAGGCCAGACAGGTTAATCCATGAATTTACCACCACAGTGCCCTTGAGCAAGACACTTTACCCAGTTTGTTCCAAGGGGATTGTCTGTCATAAGGGTACTGTAGTTCTGGCAGAATGACAAATTTCATATCACGGTATGAGTAATTGTACAGTACATATCAACAATATAAACAGCTTTTTTTTTTTTTTCACACACAGACTTTTTTTTCCTTTTTTTAACTTCCAATTGTTTGTTAAAGTGAATTAAACTTGCACCTTTTACTATTTGTTATATTTTATTCCATTATTATTTGAAACTTGGGTGCAAATTATTAAAAGATGATTCATCAAAAAATAATCTAGAACAACTGAACGAGCCTAATATTAGTGCTTGAAATATTAGGAAACCCTCAACTTAAAATAATATTTAAAAAAAAAAAGTCTTAAAACATTTAACATTATAAATACAGTAAGAACAGTACTGACTCAGAGCCACATGTAAATTCCTTTAAACTGACAACACCATATATACATATATATATATATACATTGTTTTGCTTTAAAAGGACTTTATTAACCCCCCGGAGCCATATGGAGTACTTTTTATGATGGACTTTAAAATCTCGGGCTTGGGCTTTAAAATCTCGACCACCATTCACTGCCATTATAAAGCTTGGAAAGGCCAGGAATTTTTTAATATCACTCCAACTGTATTGGTCAGAAAGAGGAAAGTCTCATACACCTAGGATGGCTTGAGAGTGAGTAAATCATGGGGTAATTTTCATTTTTGGGTGAACTATCCCTTTAATCATATTGTTCTAGTCATTTTGGATATAAAACATTTGCTAACTGCAAATAAATTTTGTCTGAACCACACCATAAATGCTTTAATATGATGTAGCTGTCTTCACAGGCTACTTAGCACTATAATAAATGGTTAGATAATTTGAAAACAATTCATAATGGGTTAAGTGGTGACCATCTATGCCCACCCAAAGCACTGCACTTTGTAGGTAATGAGCTGCTTCAGATATTTTAAATGGGCATTTGACCCAGCTAGAAAAGAGAACTGAATAGCTCTGTTTATCTCGGCGTGCGTGTGTCCTTTGTCTAAGTGCTGATGCGAACGTTGATTGCGGCAGGGGCCACATAATTAATGGTCCCGGCAGCCAAGGTCAAGGGAAGGTGTGAGCAGCGTAGGACAAATATCTTCTGGTGAGGCAGGGTCAAGCAGAGATAAACACATTCACAGATCAGCTCCAGTCCAGTTGCAGGGAGCTGCCAAAACAGATTGGGATCCAAGCGAGATCGGGGGGAGGAGGAGGAGGGGGTTGAAACACGGACCACACCGTAATGATGTCCTGCTCTGTTTGCTAAGTACTTTCCCTGACAGAGCAAAGAGTCCCGGGCAGAGACAAATGAACAGCGGTCTCTACCGCTTGGGCTTCATTCACGAGCCGCTGAGGAGTAGACCTGAATTCTCGCAGGGAGGAAGTTACTGTCACTCTGCCATAAATATTAATATTAATTAATTTCCCATTCCTGTCAGGGCCAAAGTCTAGGATAGATTTATAGCAGGCGGAGGCTTTTCAAGTGGTCATATGTTACGCTATCAGAACAGGAATCGGTGGGGAGAATACACACCAGCCGACACAATCCATATTTATAAGACAACCTTTCTTCCCTTGGCCATCCCTTGGAAAGCCAGACATGTAGAAACAGACTGCAAATTTAAAAACACATTATCAAAAAGGTACAAACACATAAAGGATGATGAACCAGCACAAACCTGGAAAATACAGACAGAAAGATGACAAAGTAAGTATATTAATGCACACTCACACCGCACTCTCACAAATTCATGTGGAAACACAAACTCTGTCTCGCTGTCTGTTTCTTTTATATGCAGACACACACGTACATGCGCACTAAAGGCCCAAAGCATCATCCTTGGCCTGGCTCTCCCCTGTTTTGCCTCTCTGGTTAATGACTAGCTGGATTTGTGCTTTTAAAAGGATCTTGTATGCAATATTCAGCATGCTGGGCAGGTTTTATCCAGGGTATCTACAGTTGGGCACCCAGACCTTCATCAAACTTTCAAAGATATTCCAATTTCTTCTGAACACCTTACATAGAGTAATGGAAAACACATACACACAAACACAAAAGTCCAAATCACAACATGTGAAAATGCATGTTACATGGACCTGCTTCAGTATAAACAACCTTCAACAAACCTATATTAACAAATAAAAGTTCAGATTATAGGTAGTTTTGATAAATACATCATAAGGATATGGACTTAATGTACAGATGCACCATTTGTTCAAATGTTTATACGATAAGCCAATAATTTTATTTTATGGCTATATTTTATGGATATATATATATTAAGGATATGGTATTTATGTATATATGTATATATATATATATATATATATATAAAACATTGTTATTAAATTATTAATTTAAAGATTAACTAAGTTTTAGATGATGGCAAAGGTCATCTAAATTAGTGGAAGTGAATATGCAGAATTAAATTAAACCAAAATAATAATAACAAAAATAATTATTCATTACAGCGGATTAATTAAATTATAATAACTGATACAGAATATTGTGAATTTGAAAAATGTTACTGTCAGCAAGTCTTGAAATTTTATTTGCATTTCTAGCCATCTATCTATCTATCTATCTATCTATCTATCTATCTATCTATCTATCTATCTAACTAGAATATATATTTATATATATTTTTAAATGTGGGGGAACAACTTTCACTCAGAAACTGGCAGTAAATTTCAATAATTACCATGAAATGTGAAGTAACACTGAATTAAATGTAAAATTTGAATTTGTATTTGAAATTGAAAGACTGAAAAAGTATTTTCTTGTAAAACATACTCCAACAATCTGTTTTACTTACAACTTCAAAATATTTTTTACAATGTAAAAAAACAAAACTAAACTTAACACAAAAACCTGAATTTTTTAAAAACTACAATCACCCCATATCTAACATACATCCATAATTCATCACAAACAAAACCCTATCCATACCCAAACCCAAGAGCTTTCTGATAGCATTGATGGAATGAGTTGTCTTCCTCCAGTTCACTTTGTCCCCAGCGGGCTGCTTGTTCCACTGGCAGGGCTCATTTTCAGGGACATTGTTTGCATCATGGGGTCATTTAACTGTAACTGTCACCTGCAGGTAGAACCATCTTGTTCTCTCGTTCTGCATCCCTCTCTCTTCATCTATTTGTCTCTCCCTCTCTTTGATCCATCTCTGGATCCCTATGTCCTGAAGCTGTCACCATGCAGAATGTGTGCCTGGCCTGGAGAGGGATGGCTGCTGCCAAGCACAGGGCACCGGCTGCAGTAGCGGCTCCATAAATAGCCCCGGTCCAGCCTGTGACATTACCTAGCTACGACAAGATAATCATGATGAATCGCTCCAGAGCAAACTGCACACCACCAAGGAACAAAGAGCATCAACAACACAACCCAGTTGTGATTCTCTTTTATCCTCAGCCCCCCCCCTCTCCCCTTTTTCTTCTTCTGTCTTTATATCAAGAGAAAAGGTGTAAAAAAGTGACTAGGGAGAGAGAGACAAATGCTCTGTTCCAAAACCTAGTGAGATGCCTAAGGAGGCAGCGTTTAAGACATCATAGGCACACTTCCGATGCAAAGGCTTTTCCAAATGGTAGGTACTTAATTATACTGCCTCGTTTTAGCCTAAGGCCACAATGCGTTGCCTTCACAGAAAAGGCAATCCCAGAATTCATTGTGATTAAATTCAAGGAAATTAAATCCAAATATGGCGGACAAGGCAAGAAAAATCTTAATAAATATACCAATATTTATTTCAATCAAATTTTGAAAGTATTGTTTACAAAATTCTATAGAAAATTAATAAGAAAATAATATTGTATAATAATAATAATAATAATAAATATGTAATTTTTGTAACTAAAACTTTTAAAAATCAATTTTTGGTCAAGTAAATAAAGATAAAATAGAACAATATAAATATTTGATGAAAAACTTCTAAATTAAAAAAAAGAACTAAACTAACTAACTAAAACTGAAATAAAATATGTTAAATCCAAATAGAAATGTATATGTATGTTTACATACACACACACACACAGGCACACATAAATATATATATATATATATATATATATATATACATACACACATATATACACACATATATATACACACACACACACATATACATATGTAGACTAAAAATATGTAATCAAAAATAATAATACAAAAATAAATCAAATACAAATTAATATGAAATTTACATATAAAAAACATTAAAATAATAAAAAGTTATATGAAATGTACATATAAAACATTAGTAAAATAAATAATAAATCCTATAACTGTATGTACATAATACTAAAATATCACTGCTGCTTAGGTTGACAGTAGGCAAGAGAGAGACAAATCACTAGTTTTCAGAACAGAGAAGAAGAAAAAAAGAAAAAGGAAGGTTGTGAGTTGCAGGGGAGAAAGTAAAGGGGTCATGGATGTAGTATTCCGGGGTCTTGGAGGGGATCGGGTCAGTCTAGACTCAGAGGTGCTGACGGATGTAGGCTGTGACTGATAACACCGCGGTAAACTCATTTCTGCCTGCATCCCTGGCCAAACACACAAAAACACAAACACATCCACAGCTACCGGCCTGCCTCAGAGAATTCACCAATGCTCCATTAAAATAGGCCATTTAAAGCCTCACTTGTGGGCATAATTTACATCAATGAATGTTTCAGATCAATAAAGGCTTCCTTCAATAAACAGTTTCTGACTAATTACCAATGAAGTGACCACAGCCTCCAATTAAACGAACACATCAATACAGTAGAATTAAAATATACTGTAGAAAAATAACCAAAAGGACAATCAGGTAAGAAGCAAAGAGCTTTAAACTCCCATCTAACCAGAGAACAGAGACAATGACACAATAGGGCTGCACAATTAATAAAAAAATGAGATAATGATTACAGCTGCTGCAAGAAACTAATAATGAAAATGTTGACTATAGCATTTAATTGAGGTCTCATGAGTAACAACATATAATTTAAACAATATTATCACAAATGCGCTTTATATTTGACTTGTTTTCAGATGCAACACAAAAATAAGTGCTGAAGATTCACCTGAAATCCAAAATGAAGCTTTAGAACTAAAGGGAAAAGCGTGTGGGTTATGATTCTTATAATCGTGCAACGCTTTAACAATCAAATCAGAATCACAGTGTTTTATGTAACCACCTTGTCATTTTGTGATTATGACATTGTGTTTATCCTGAAGCATGACAGGACAGTCACAGACTCAATTAGCCAATCTCACCAGTATTGTGTCAGACTGCCTGACAACAGAACCTGGTTTTACAGTGGGATTGATCGTATTTTATGAAGTGGATGACACCCTTATCAAGAGGCAATGGAAGGCAGTAAATTCTGATGCTGCACTGCATAAGTGCAGCTGTGCCTCTCAGGGAAAAATACTTGACTTAAAATCTGACAAAAGTACACTTAACACTGACATCTCACCACCACGGATTATACGTATGGAACAAGACAATAGATATGAGCCTTACAAGACAAATTGTGTTTGTCTAAAAGGCCAACTTATTCAGAAAGGTCAACATGTCAACAACATGCTGTTGTACTATTCCAGAATGACTGATTGAGATAAGAGATTTGGGCATGAGTATAATGTTCTAGTTTGTTCTAGTTTTGCTGATCTGGGACAAGCAGCTGCTAATGCAGTGTTTTAGGGATAGTTCACCCAAAAATTACAGCTCTGTCATTTACTCATCCTCAATTGTTCAAATCCCATTTGACTTTCATTCTTATGTGGTACACATTAAGGAGATGGTTAGCAGAACTGTTCTTTGTCATACAATCAAAGTACATAGCGACAGACAATGTAAGACTCAAAAATCAACATATTTTCTGATGCCATACAATTACATTGTCTGAGGAATAGTCCAAAATATGTATTAGCTGAAAAATTTCCCCTCTGTCACTTCTATATAATTTCCAAATGTATAAAAATATACAAATATCTGGAAAAAGTAATACATTTAAAAAAAAATCTCTTATGTCCAACAAGGCTGCATTTATTTGATTAAAAATACAGTAAAACCAGTAATATTGTAAAATACTGTATTTACACTTACTGGATATACATAAACACAAATAAGATTAGATTTTGAATAAATATTGACTCAAAATACATTCATTTCCTCACAAAAATATTGTATGGCTTCAAAATATTTTAAATATAACATGAGTCATACAGAGTTCTTTTAAGGTGCTGTTTTTTTTTTCTTTCATTCTTTTTTTTTCTTCTTTTTGGAGCTTTTACATTTGAATTGCATCCATTTGCATTGTATGGAAAAGATCTGCCTGGAGAATCTGCAAAAAATCTAATTTTGAGTTCCACAAAGAAAGAATGTCAAACAGGTTTGTGGCAACATGAATAATTAATGGCAATTTTCATTTTTGGATGAACTACATATTAAAAGATCATTAAAAGAACCAGTGGGCTTCGCCACAGACAGCTAAGCTCTGGGATCAATGGGGGTACACACAAATCAATACATGTTGCTAATAGTGCCTATCCCACCCCGCACCATTGGGCCAATTTTTTCTTACAGTACAGAAGTTGATGTCTCGGGGTCGGCTGCTGGGCTGCAGCCGTGGGCCATTACTGTTTGCAGTGCTCTGGGTCCATCAGCCTTTAGATACCCGGAGGGGGAGCGCAATATAAACAGATGGAGATTTAGGAACCATCAGGTCTCATTTTCTAGGAAGCCCTTTTGGCAATTCTTCAAAACAGTTATGAAATAAAATACACACAAGACCGCACACACACACATAAGGGTAATGACATTTTAGAAAGCATCTGTTATCTGTTTAAAAAAAAGCCATGGTGCACTAACAAGGGCAGTGGGGCCGCAACATATTCCAGCATAAGACAGAGACCAGTTTGCACCCAATTACACCTAAACAGCAGACCGCTACTGAAGCCCGTCGTGGAGCTCTGCATGGCCATTATGATGCATACATTTCCTTTGTAGACAGATAATCGGAGTAATAAGTGACAGCAGCTAACAGTTTAAAAGCACCTGGGAGGTCTGTGAATTGTAAGGTAACTGATCACATCTCCCTTCACCACTGCAAAAGAGAGAGAGGATCCAGAAGATCTACTGTCTCATGAGAAAAAGCTACGGGATGCATAAAAGCACTAGGAGAAAGGCCTTAAAGGAAGTTATGAAATATCCAGTGACTATTATTCAAACATAACACTCCAAATCTCAGCAGTATATTCTAGTACATGACATAATTGTGTCCATGCAGCTTCAACGAAGTACATCGCTCACCGTTTTATGCACTACCTGTGAGTGATGAGCTCTGCTGACACATCATCACACCCTATCCTATCAGTGCAGCATATGAGAATTTATAACTTAATAAGTGTAAGTATTAAAGAATAAGTAGGCTGTTTTCATACACGCATTTTGTTCCATACTTACGTGAGGAATGCAGAGACAAATTGGTAAGGATCTTTACAAACTTACTGTGGCCACTAAGCTCGTAAACACAGAGCAAAACATTTCTATTGTATTACACCATGTTATGCTGTAAAATCAGGTTATTTTGTACCTTAGTGCCTTGTAAACAAAGATGTAAAACACTTTAAAATTTAACCTGGTAATTTTATACCAAGCTGGTACATATTGTACATTCATTCTTAATTTATTCAGTTGTGACACAAGTCACCAGGTCAGATTTTTAATATTAGGTCTGTTCTGTCTCTATTCAACCTACGTGATCTGCTGACAGACGGTGAGATTAATAAATCGGAGATGTTTGAGGACATTAAGACATGCAGGAAATTTGTTAGATGAAAGAAACTGTCAGTTTATTATTGACACAACGTGAGGGTCTAATACTGAGAAACAAACAATGAAGCAGGCCAGTGAATGCCTGAGGTTTAGGAGAAATTGGCAGCGGTGACATTTCAAAGAATATGAATCATTCTCAGACTGGGTGATAACAAAAAATGGCGTTGGTTGAACAGGAACATTGCATTGGGTTACTCAGCCTGAGTTTCTGACTCACTCCATTATTAAAGCCTGTACTATTGTTTATTGATTCCTAGATCTGAAACTTTTACTGAATCCGATTATGATATTTTTTCATAGAACTGGGACTTGCCACAAAAGCAGCTAAATAACTGCAAAGTTGGAAACACGCAAAACCTGTGAATTCATTATTTCAGTATTTCAGGACCTTTTGATCAATCAACTTCTGTGATGTTCACAGTCATCCACAATTACTGGGTTATTTTTAAACCTGGAAAAAAGTAGCGCAAGTAAATAAAAAAATATTGATTTATTAAAAATCATTTTAAAATCTAGTGGTGGATTTTTTTATTTTTTTTTTTTTTATATATATATATAAATATATATATAAATAATTGTATAATATTTAACATTATTAATATATTCATAATATTTAATAATTAATTTCCAATTAATCTTTCAGACTTGGAAATCAAAACAAAGTTTTAAAATTCCCTGATATTTCCCTGATTTTTGAATCATAAAAAAATTTAATAATAATAATAATAATAATAATTTATACATTACTTTTTTTTCAGTAACTATGGGAACCCCTGTAAATGCATATGTGTGAATGAGTGCTCGAAGATGCCCATATAGTCTTTTCATGTAATATTGCTTGGGAGAAATATGACCAATTCTGTATTTCTTGTATGGAAAGGTAGAGGGAGGGATTCAGCACTTGGAATGTTTGGGGAGAGGAGGTAACATGGCTCTCACCATTCTCTTTCTCTCTCTCTCACGCACCCTCTCTGCTTGTATGCCACCAGAGTGCTGCTGGCTCCGACTGGCATCAGCTCAAGGTCATTGAGCGCATCTGAAAGACCGGGCTGCAGATGGGACTCGGCCTGGGCTAAAGCTGGCATGCTAAATTACTAGAGATTCAGAGCTATGCGCTGTGAGCCGTGCATCTCGCTTACCGGCAGACGGGCTCAGCTGAGGCCACTGCTACGAGCTGTCTTGAGATTCCCCCTGAAGAGGATGGATATTGATATTTCAAATTCTCCTCTGTGTTGTCAGTGGCCTTGCATTAAGAGTTATCTCTGACAACAGTGAGAGCACAGCACAACAGACACAGGGTGCTAAGAGCCAGAACTAAGTGAGGAGAGACCACTGCAGTGTTTGAATAGTGCACGTGAGAGAGAGAAGAATGGGGGGGGGGAGTACTGAAATGTATCTTGGTACTAGCATGGGTTGTTTTTGGATATTGCAAATAGCATTTTTAACATAAAACTTTGATCTGACTTTCATTTTTAAAAATCATTTCTCATTCATATTAATTAGACTTTCTTACCTCATTCTGAATTAGCATTTTTGTTTAATAGAAATTATTGGGAGTGCACGATGATCTAATGTCAAATTAAAAGAAAAAAAAAGGGATAAAATTTCTAATTATCCATGTCAGTACTATCAGCAATATCTATAAATACAAATATAAATAACACTAGTCATTTATATTTACAGTACTAGTCAAAGATTTTTTTTTTTTTTTTTTTAAAGTCTCTTATGCTCACAGAGGAAAAAGTTCTTGTAAATAGTAATATTTCACATTATTACTTTACTGTATTACTTTTTCCTCAAATAAATGCAGCCTTGGTGAGCACAAGAAACGTATTTCAGAAATATTCTTAATTATTCCAAATTTCTGACTAGTAGTGAAAATACAAATAGAAATATCTTTATTTATATTAATTAAATATAAATACTGTAAAATTATTTAAAGTAGCTAGAATAGAATAGAATAGAATAGAATAGAATAGAATAGAATAGAATAGAATAATAATCATTCAATACTATGTCTCAATGAACCATGGTATTAGCATCCAATGCTATAATTATACCTTGGCAGCACTATAGCACTTGTTTATAAGGTAAGAAGAAACTATTCTCTTTAAGAAGAAAAAGAAAAGAGGGAGACAGAATAAAACTGGTGCATAGGATGTGGTCTGGCTGTCAGCACTTGTTTTGAGTCTTGCTCAGATTTGTATTTGGACTGGGTCCTTTTCTGCAAAAGGAAGTGCTTATCATCCTCTGTTCTGGAAAAAAAAGAAGTCCTCAAGCACTGAGTGCTGGCTTTGAAAGTCTACCTGAATAGCTACCTGACAGCAGACTGAGAAAATGCATGCACCAAACCTTGTGAATTGCTACAAAACTCAGGAACTTGGTGTTCTTTTGACTGATGATAACATTTGGACTGAATGTTTTGCTGCTGGTGGCCAAGACACCTAAAACTCCCCAGAAACTATGACAACATTTGTTACCTGCAATGAATTTCTAATTGTGGTGGAAAACAAAGCATAAACATATGAAAAATATGTGCACTTTCAAACAAAAATGTACTAGTGTGGACGTGGACTGAGATGTTGTGGAAAAGAGGAGATGTGAGATTATCGAAGTGCTTTTCCTCAGGCAAAGCTGGAGACTTTAGCGAAAGTCTTGGTTTGGGCTCCATTTTTATCTCTTGCTGTCTGGAAGAAATAACTGTAATGCTTTGGAAGAGCTGCACAAGTGCACACACAGCCCTCAAACAAAACTTGCCTCAGCAGAACAGCTGTCAGTGAAGCATGTCTCAAACCAGCGTTTATCCACCATTCTGAAATCCAGAGTAGCGGTTTTTTAAAAGTGATGTGAGCAGAGTAGCCAGACAAATAGGCAAAAATGAACACACACACAAATTGAGCTGACCCTGCAGAATTCTCTATTCCGCTGATGGGGGTAAAAATAATGCTAGCAAAAATGAAACACATGAAATGTCAATGAGACCACTGAAATTTTTCCATGATGCCTCGCCCCCTGAGTTTAATCTGTTATTAAGATAGTAAGTAAGATAGCAGGGGATGTTGGCAAAAATGAAGCCGAATGCAAATGATCTGATGCAATCAATTACTCATCCCATGTAAAACAACAACAAACATAATTTATTGGGGGGGGGCTCTCTCTTGGTGCAGGAAAGATGCACTGCCATGACGAGGCCGAGGAGGAGAGGCATACGGTTGGAAAGGCAGGGGGTAAGACAGTGAGATATGGCAACAGGACGACTGAGGAGAAGGAAGTCGACTTCGCAACCCAGCGTGTGGTTGAGGGGGTGTGGGGCTTCGATGGCATTGTGGTTACGCTTGAGCGCGGCCCACAGCAGGAAGCACTTGCTGGAGAGCCCAGCAAGACATCAAAACAGAGTGAAATATGCTGGAAAGGACGTCCAAATGCCACTGTCACAGAGAGATAACACGGACATATGCATACACCAGCTGAGTCACTCTCTTTCAGACAAAACAAACACATCAGTCACTTCAGACACTCATTTCTACTGCAAGTCACAATTTATAAACCCAGAGGAAAAGTTTTTTTGCTCTGAAGTTGCTCGGCGTCATTTGTTGTTTCAGATGCTTTTTCATTAAATTGCTTAGGAGAAATACAAATACAAACAAATAAAACACTGCATGTCAGTTGTTGATGAAGCACGAGAATGGAGCTTTAATGTGGATGGCATGAGTCATATAATTTGCTTTTGGATGAATTTGTTGAGAAATGCTTACATTCATACTGAAACTCTTGACAAGAATTTGGCATCTTTATAAAATGAGACATTAAGCTCGCTTTTGAAACTCTAAGAGGAGACACATGAGATCATGGGGTTTAATTCTTAGGAAAAAGGCTGAAAAGTAAAACACTTCAGCAAAATTGGACAATTTTTGTGGACATCTCACCGTCTTCAAAAATTACCAATTGAGGTATTAAAGAGATCTGGGGAAATGTTACTACCGTGGCTGTTTGCCACAAATACACCAGAGATGGACTGTGCTGAAAATAGGTCAGATACTTCCTACTCTCCGGAACCAGGTTAAATTGGGAAAAGGAGGAAGTGAGGAGAGCAAGATGGACAGAGATAGAAAGAAACAGGATAAAACAAAAGAGAGGGAGAGAGAGAGTTTTGCACAGAAAAGGGAAGAAAGTCAGACAGAAGAGGAAAGAAAAGGAGTGAAAAAACAAGAGGAAACAAGAAAAGAGAAGTTGCAAAAAGAGAAGAGAATGTATGAGAGGAGAGGAGAGGAGAGGAGAGGAGAGGAGAGGAGAGGAGAGGAGAGGAGAGGAGAGGAGAGGATAGGAGGAGAGGAGAGGAGTGGAGAGGAGAGGAGAGGAGAGGGGTTTAACACAACTTTATTGAATACAATTTTCCTTCAATATATCATTACTAATACAATAAATCCTTATTCATTACATCTTACCTTAATTTTTAGTCAAATGTAAAACCAAACCATACTTACAGTACAACAACAGTCTTTTAAAAATTAAGAACAAACTGTTCTTCATAAATACAACATAAAATTTCCTTTACATACCAATTTTCTATGAAAGTTATTAAATCTCCCACCAAAACATAGTAAGAAAATTTAATTTTCAATCTATTTGCAATTAAGCCCTTCAACATTTTCACTGGGTCCAAACCACCAATACCAAGTAGTTTATTTTTTCTAGTCTTCCAAATTGACAGTTTTGCTGTGCCTAAAACATAGTTTAAGAGACCAAAAATTATATTTTTTGACATTCTATACTTTACACCCCCTACAAAAACACATTCTGAAAAAGTTTCACCAAAACCTCTAAACCATTCGGTCAAAACTTTAAAAAGCTCTTCCAATCGTTTACAATTCAAAAACAAAAGTTTCTTCTTCACCACAAAACTCACACTCCCCTCTAACTGCTGGATTAAGGTGAGACACACACATTTTTGTAGCTATTGCTCCGTTAATAAGCCTCCACTCCAAATCCCCAGACCGCTTCTCTATTGGAAACTTATACTGGGACCTCCACTGATCTCTCAAGAGAAAATCTGGCCCAAAACTCCTTATCAATTTCAACAACTGCCGCTCTTTCAGTGCCTCTTTATAAACAGTCTTAACACATAGGTTATATAAAACCTTTTTAGACATTTCATCAACTGTCCAACTGTCCAATTTCCGAACACTTTATAGGTTGGTCTTCCAACACACTGGTGTCACAAGTTGACAAAATAAGCAGGTTCTCAGGTGGAACGTCAGTCTGTTCATTCAGATCCTCTCTTTGTACAAGTTCTCTATAATGTCCTGGCAAAAAAGAACATATTTCCTCCAAAAAACGGATAGCCAGGCGTCGAGTTCGCAGTCCCGTGAAAAACATTATCTTCTCTGCAGACTTTCATCCCTCCGAACTGACCAAATCTTTTAATTTTGTACAGTTTCTTCTCAGCATGTTCTCCTGTACACTCTTTGAAGACATCAGTAAACCATGAACTACTGGATTATGAAACAGTGGCTCCTCCAACACCCAGAATTTCGGGATTTCAAAGACTCTTTAAATCTTGAAAGTTTTAGCCCATGCTTGTAACACTGATTTATAAAAAGATGTGATCTCTGATAAGTCCATCTCTTGAATTTGTATCCAGAAAAGATGCAGATCATAATTCAACCCTTCTGCTCTTCGCAAGTTTGCACCAGCGGTACGAGTCCATACCAAGTCTTTTCTACACAAAAGTTTTTGGGCTGAAAGCTGAAGGCTTGAATTCTGCTCTTAATTTCTAGCAATCCTTGTCCTCCTTCACAAGGAGGCAAATAAAGTTGTGCAGCATGAATCCAGTGTTTGCCATCCCAGATGAAATCAACTAATCTCTTTTGTATAGAAGTCACCAATTCTTCTGGTGGTTCAACCACCATTAACTTATGCCATAATGTGAACGCAGCCAAATTATTAATGACCAAAACTCTCCCCTTGTAAGACATTTGTGGTAATAGCCATCACCACCTAGATAATCGAGCCACCACCTTCTCCAGCAGTCCCTCCCAAAGCCCAAAGCTAAAACCTAGAAGAACCCCAAAAAACACTCAAAGCTTGGTAAATCTGGAAGCCTTTGATTTATCCATTGACCTATTGCATATCTTTCACACTTACTCCAATTAACTTTTGCAGTAGATGCCTTTTCATATGCCTTTCACAGTACCGCTATACTCTTTGTAAGATTGATGACATATTCTTGTCAACTTATAAAAAGTTATAAATTCAGCATAAGAAGATAATACAATTTTATTACAATTAAAATCATTTGGTACTCTCCTAATTCTTATTAATAGTTGTTCAATGGTAATGCTATATAACTGTCCAGAGAGTGGGCATCCTTGCCTAATTCCCCTTTTTACAGGGACTGATGCACTCAACCCACCTCCAACCTTCACTAGTAAAGAAGCTTTTTGATATAACAGTTTTACCCAAGATATAAACTTTTCACCAAAACCAAAAGAACTCAAAGCACTGAAAAGATATCCATGGTCAACTCTACAGTGTATCAAAAGCTTTTTCTTGGTCTATTGACAAAAAACCCATATTAATATTCTCTTTGAAACTCAAATCAAGAGCATCTCTTAAAAGAAAAAGATTATCCATAATAGACTGTTCAGGTACACAATATGTCTGATCACTATGAATAACTGTGTCCAAATATCGTTTCAACCTATTCGCTAAACATTTTGCCAAAACTTTATAATCCGATTCCGTACATAAAAGTGAAACCGGTCTCCAGTTCTTCAAAAATCCTAAATCCCATTTTAGGTAACAAGGACAATACTGCTCTTCGGCAGCTACTTGGAAGAAAGCCATTTTCAAAACACTCTTTTGTTACTTCATAAAAATCTTGTCCCAAAACATTCCAGAAATATTGATAAAAGTCTATAGTTATTCCATCAATACCATGCGTACGTCAGAATTAAAGTTGTTTAAGTGCATCTGTGAAATCTTGTAAAGTAATGTCACTGTCCAAATTTTCACTCTGTTTAGGTTGCAACTTAGGGAGATCTTGACAAATGTCCACAGAGCTCTCATCTTTACATTGTTCTTTGTACATTTGTACATTGTACATCTTTACATCTCATTTCATTTGGATTGTCCGTAATTGTCCCATCTGGATATCTTAAATTAAGCATAGGATTATGCTGCCCCACATTTCTCTCCAGTTTAAAAAAATAAGCACTGGGAGCATCCATATCCTTAACAGAACAAAAACGTGACCTTATTAAAGCATTTTTAACTTGCTCTTGTAAAAGATGTTTAAATTCTAACTACTTCTTACTTAATTCATCACTTTTGTTAACTCCTTCTTCATTGTCCAACATCATCTTTTCCATTTCTTCTATTTCACATTGCAATTTTTGCACAGTATCTTTAAATTTAAGTGATACTTGAGACTCATAACTTTGACAGAAAATTTTAATATGTACCTTCCCAACCTCCCACCATTGACTTTTAGTTTCATAGTTATTTTTCATAGTTATTTTTCTGTAACCTCCAATTTTCCCAAAGATGAGTAAAACTCTCACAAAATAACCCATTATATAATATTTTTTTTTATTAAAATGCCATTAATGCTGCAATCTAAAATTTGTTTTTTTTATTTATATCTATAGTTATCATATGATGGTCTAAAACCACTATGAATAATGGCAGTATCCATCACTCTATTATTAAAAGACTTACTCTTATAAAACCCATCTAATCTAGCCCCCTTAACTTCATTATTACTTGCTTTAATCCATGTATACTGTTCTATTCCTCCATTCTTATTTCTCAAGACATCACTTAAATCATGTTCTTGAATCACTTTAGATAGTACTACACCTGATTGAAAATGATGTTCTTCGCTGTTCCTGTCAACATTAAAATTTTCAGTGCAATTCCAGTCCCCAGCCATAACTATGCAAACATTTTTATCATATTGTGAGATATGACTTTTTTATTTTTTTTAAATAACTCAATCCACTCTGACCCAACATTTGGTGCATAGACCTTAATAATTAAAAAAATTATTCTTTCAACCTCTGCATGGACAAATAACACCCCCATGACTGAGTGCATATTTTCCCTCCCACCATAAACATCAGTATGATTATATTTTTAAGTATTATTTTTTTTTATAATTTTATTTATGTCTGATAGTATAGCTCTTTTATTTTGATCTCTCACTCCATTTATATTAAGAGAGCCTGTTCTCATGTGCCCCATATTCATAAAAGAGTAAGAGACAGCAAAAAGCAGAAAAATATAGGACAGGAAAAACACCCAGTGCATCAAAATCATTTTCCTATTTTTTGAAGACAATCCTTTACGCTTTCTTAGTTTTGTAAGCAGTTTCCCCAATCTAAATCCCTTTTTTTCATTCAATTCATCCATCCCAACAGTATGCTGTAATTTAACCACGGATTTCACAAATTTCTCAGTATCTGAAAAAAATCTATAATTTCTACTGCTCTTCCAAATGTCTCTTCCAAAAAATAATTTATCTCCTGTAGAGAATAAAGATTACTATCTTCCATTTGAGAGCATGTTTCAGAAAAACCTGACATTTGAGAGAATGTATCCTCATTCCAACTTTATTTTCATCCTCTAGTAGGCCTTCTACAGTACTTTCCATTTTCTGATTAAGCATTCCAACTCCACTTCCTGTGGGGAAGTCGTGGCGTAATGGCTAGAGAGTTTGACTCCTAACCCTAAGGGTGTGGGTTCGAGTCTCGGGCCGGCAATGCCACGACTGAGGTGCCCTTGAGCAAGGCACAGAACCCCAAACTGCTCCCCGGGCGCTGCAGCATAAATGGATGCCCACTGCTGTGTGTGTGTGTGTGTGTGTGTGTGTGTGTGTGTGTGTGTGTGTGTGTGTGTGTGTGTGTTTTTTTTTTGTGTGTGTGTGTGTGTGTGTGTGTGAGAGAATTTTTGTGGGTTTTATGTGGAGAGCAAATTCTGAGTATGGGTCACCATACTTGGCTGTATGTCACGTCACTTTCAATTTTATTTAGTACTTGCAGTCTCAGAACTCAAAACATTCTCATCCATTTCATCTTGTATTGCATTTTTCTGACCCTCAATTCCTTCATTAACACTCTCATGTACTTCAGCTATAGCCTGCTCAGTTACCGTTTCTGTTCGTTCTATTTGATTATTCCAGCCGGCTCATTTACATCAGATACTACATTATCAACGTTATCCTCCTCATTCATGTTCGCTTGAACTTTATGAGGAAAAGCAGTTCGCTTGTGGCCAATGTCACCGCATTCAAAACATTTAAATCCAGCTGGTAGAAGCATAAATCATAAACGACTTACCTTCATCCATGACCCGAAACTATATATCCAGCATTGGCTCTTTTAAAAACATGAAGACTTGTCATCGAAACGACATCACGTTTCAATTCCGAAGTTTTACAACCCAGTGATATGATTTTTAACAGGCTCGCGTTTCTTCCAAACCTAATGAGTTCACTCTCAATAACTTCATTGGGGATGAACGGCAGCACATTCAAAATAATTAGATTTTTTTTTAACATGTGATATGGTTTTTTTGGGCATAAAGATTCATTAATCACAATGCCACTTTCAATAAGTTGCGCAACAAGTTGCTCCTCTTTAAGAAAACCAACAACCAATTTGTTCATCCTAGACGCCGAAGATATATTTTCACAACCGATTTGTTCTCGGTGGCGGAGTGAAGGAGATGATGCACTCTCACCTGGGAGTGATGCCATTCTCACACTCGCCAATTAATTTGAAAACAACACAAACCAAAATCTAACTTAACAAAATTAGAATATTTTAGACAAACAAAAAATAGAAAATAGAAAATAAAGAAGAAAATAAAGAAAATATGTAAGCGGACATTTGAAACTAGGGATATGCCGGTATCAAATGTTCATGTTTCGATTAATTGCTAATGCTTGTATCACGGTATACGGTATTATCATGGTATTGAAATTTAGTTTTTAAAAAAAGTGTTCATAATACAGTATAACAGGTTTAATAACTTTTTTCTTATAACAAAAAGAACTAAACATGTAAATACAATAAAGCAATACAGAAAAATATATAAAGTTAAAAGTTTTACACAGATTAAAGTGCAAAAGAACTATAAAGATCAATAGGTATCACTTTACAATAAGACCTCATTAGTTAACCTTAGTTCATGCATTAACATTCACAATGAGCAAAAGCTACATTTCCTACAGAAGTTATTAATCTTTGTTAAAAAATACAAGTCTTAGTTCATGTTTGTTCATTAAATAAACAGTTGCAACTTTCAATTTTAACAATGTGTTATTAAATATTGGAATACCTAAATAAATGTTCATAAAAAAATTTCATTGGCAGTTTATGTTAACTAATGAATTAACTAATGTTAACTAATGAAGAACTAATGTAAAGTGTGAACGAACAATAAAGAATCAAAACACTTTCAAACAATATCTAGGGCATGTTGTAGCCCAGATTAAAATGTAAAAATGTTTGAAAATAAACAGCCTATTATGTCTAAATATTTAAGTATTTGGCGCTGTGATGAACCAAATCCATAAATCTGAATGGCTATTTAAATCTTTTTAAATATGTTTTAGAAAGTAGCAGCTGCTTTATTTACGGGGTTTCACTGCATTTTCTGCAGTTTAGCGCCATCTGCTGTCAGAGAGTGAATATGCTTTCATTCAGCAGGTCTCTCACGTGTTCATACAGCTTGATTGTTGTGCATTTTGACCAGTTGATGGGAAAAGTATTCTTAAAATCCATTCCAAATTCTCAATAATTTGTAATATATAATTATTCACGGTATTTAGAAGTGTCCACGATAACAATATTGTGCATATGCATTACTGTGACATATCGCATTACTGAATACCGGCACATGTCTAGTTGAAACTGAAACGTTTTTCCCCACCGCACCCTCCACCACTCTCCTACATCTCGCGAGGAGAGGAGAGGAGAGGAGAGGAGAGGAGAGGAGAGGAGGGGAGAGGAGAGATTTCCCCACCGCACCCTCCACCACTCTCCTACATCTCGCGAGGAGAGGAGAGGAGAGGAGAGGAGAGGAGAGGAGAGAATAGCATGAAAATGAGAAGAGGGACTAGATGAGACTTGTTTTTGGACACTATCACAATGGTAATACCACAGGTTTTTTAAAGTACCTTACTGTAAATTCCTTGATACATTAAAATGATAATCAAACAGTACCAAACTACCCTGAAATTACCTTCTGATACCATAACTTCACCATAGTACCACCACAACACTTATTTGAAAATGGAAGAGAGGAGAGGAGGAGGAGACTGGACTGCCTCACTTGCATTCATCTGGGAGCCTCGAGCACACTGGCACAGGTGTTCAGACAGGGACAATTCAGATCCAAACATGAGTAATGAGCACTCAGGGGGAGTGTGTGCAGGTACACAACACACACAAGGGCTGAGACGGCAACACTCATTTGTGTTGTTTTGATACTTCTGTTTTCTTGGTGCGATGCTGGCAAAAGTCACTGCAGATCCCTGAAGATTCACCCTGAGCTAAGGCAGCCCTTGTATATTTACCAAAACAGCAAGACTGAGCCAGAATCAGTCAGATTAGAAAGTGAAAAACATTTCTAAAACTTTCATGAAACCGCTAGTAACCATGGCCTTGTTGCAAGGTTGTCCTACACAGCTATTTTTTAGTGTAAATGGCAAAAACAGATGAGCAAGATGAGCCAGCCAACACGAAAACGTTGCGGTCCTGTGGACAGCAGTGAGGAAATAAAGGGAACCTGTGATTGTCTGTGTGATCCGCAAGCGAAAGACTAGGCAACAGATTGCTCCCAAATCCAATTAGGCCTGTGCTCCTTTTCCCTGCAAGCCTAGCGCACAGCGCTCTCGCTGAGAGGGTAGAGAGAAGGCGGAGGAAAGGGGGTTTTGGAGAGATAATGACTCAGACTGGAGAAAGACAGGAGAGTTAGAGAATGGTTCTGTGTCAGCACTGAAAACCTTTACACCAAGCATCCCTGAAAACCCTCTTCAACGCCTGCAAGAGGAGCAGCTGGCTTCAAGTTCGGTCAGCACAAAAGCCGGGATCACTCTGGCTTTTAAACAGACAAAGTGAGAGCTAGAAGGAGCAAAGAGCGCCTACCAAACCCTTTACAACATCACTGTGCTAGCTAAGGTAGACCATGTTTGGATCCAGAGAGTCACACAACAGCTAAGTGAGTGCCACTGATGTCAATGCAAATGCTAATGCTAATGCATACAGTAGCTTTCTGCAGATAATATAGATTATGTTGAGCGCTGGTGCTCCTTTAGATAAAGAGTACAAATTAGTGGTTGATCAGTTAGCACTTTTTGATGGCTAATAGCAATGACTATAGCTTAAAAGCAGGGTGACCAATGGCCAATATGAAGCAGATTAATATGAAATTGCTTAATATTTAATTTAAAGACAGCAACATGCTGCAATTAATATTTTACAAAATATTTACAAAAAAAATCAATATGAAAAATAATTTGAAAAAAAAAATACATCTGTAAAATAAACCATTTTGTACTTTAGATGTACTTTAAATTCTGTAATTCAATTATAGTATTTCTTACATACTGTATAAAGGAATTGTTAAAAACATGACCAAAAGGAAGTAAAAACTGTAACCGCCAGTGCACTGACCTAACTGTGTGCACTGCTGATATTTTCTCAATTAAAATGTATCTGCATTCAGGCACTTGTGTTTGCTGTGCTGTCAAAAAAAGTCCAGCTTTCAACATGTATTAGCCAATCCCACTAATTAAAAATAACAAATAGAGGCTCATAAAACTTATTTAATGTCCCAACATGAATATTAATGTCTATCTGTCCTTTCAGTCCAGATTGGTAATAAGTTCAAATAAGTCCTAGTAAATGGTCAGCGTCTCACTGTGAAAAACAGCAATAAGTCAAGCCTGGCATCTGTGAGGGGTTCAGAGGATTCATAGAGCCACTATATCCATATTTCACTAACAGATCATCGGCTTCTGTTAGGATGTCATTCTGAGTGACTTACAGTCCTTCGGCCAAGCCCTTGGTTTCATTCAAATGCTTTAGATCTCTCGCCTCTCTCTGTTTTAGCCCTTGTTTTCCACAATTTTTTGGAGTGGTCAGAAGAGAAGCAAAATGTTGCATTTTGCTCAGCATTCCATTTAATATATATAGTCTATTTCGAACCCAACTCAAGTTTTTTGCAGCAACCCTTCTACATACACACACACAAACACACACATATACATATACATAATATTCATATACTGTACATATACATATACATATACATATACATATACATATATGACCGCAATGACCATTTTAGCACAAAATCAGTGAGGACTCACCATCAAAACAAAGATGCATTTTCCTATCATTATTTGCAAAACAATGCCTTTGTACTGTCATCACATTCAAAACTTTATTTCTTCTGCCATGGCACCGGTGATTCAGCAGCATATAAAAAGCAGTACAGCAAACACTGTGTAGGCCTATATATATTTCCATCCCTATTACAAAGGACGCATTCATCGTTGCCACTTCTCCCTTGCATATTTGCATCAAACAGCACCAGTCATTTATCACTCACAGCATCATATACTTGCCAGTCTGTCTGTGTCTCATCATCAGTAAAGCCATATCCCACAAAAACATCAAAAACAATTTTGATTTTGATCATCATAATTGCACTGGGATACAAAAAGGTAAAACTGGTTAGAAAACAGCCAACCAATGACAGAGCATTTCTTTAGCAGACTGTAGAGACAGTCTGATTCACTCACACTGATGATAGGTAAGACAAACATTCTCCCTTTGCGAACACATAACCATCCAACAGAACAGTAACTGTCTAATTTACTTCTCAAATAAGACATTTACAGGTAAATTTTACTTGCTTTTGACACTTGGTGCATGTTCATTTTGAACCCTGCCTGAGATCTTTCTACAAATCCCCTTATTACTCCTACAAAAACTGCCACAAAGTAAATACATAACATCAAAACACACACACACACACACACACACACAAAGGAGCATGTTGGTTAGAGAGAATAAGGCTGAGGTTGTTAGTGGAAATTCTGAGGCCAGGTGACTGATAGCTCCATTTTCGTCTCAGATGCTGAGAATCTTCCCAATTTTTTCCTTTTATTTTCTCCATCCCCATCTTCCTCTTTTTTTCCCCTATCTTACAAAAGAGGCCTTATTTTAACGGACATACTTAAAGTGAATTAAGTACATCACTGCAGGCGAGAAGGAAAGATAATGCCTTTGACTGCAGCACGCACCATGAAAATGAATAACTGATTTCAGGACAAGCTTCCACTTCCTTTATTCTCACAGGGCGACACAGTCTGCCACTGAAGTGGGACAGCTCGCGGCCAGCCTCCGACTCCACAGGAAATCAAGCACTGAGGAAAGAGACGCATCATATACAACCTACAAATACACCCCCAAAACACCCATTTGCTCTCTGCTTGTGCCTTTATAGCATTTTCATTCCTGCAGCGGTAGCGAGAGGCCCATGACATGCACTATTGATTTCAGCTTCAGTCAGCACAGTCATATGACATATGCGCCACACGTATGAAAACACTCAAACGGATAGTGGTTGTCTCTTTTTCATCTCTCTTTGCGCCACTGTGCACTCCCTCTCTCTCTCACTCTATCCTAGAGCCAAAAACTCAAACACACTCACACTCATCTACTGAAACACAGAGAGATGTCGCACCTGCATTAATATTTTACGCTGATGTGTGCAGATCCTGGCATTAATTAATACTACCCAGCAAAGTTAAATTCACATTATCTCTGTTTGAGCCCCAACAGTCACTGCGTGTGTTTGCGCAAGTGAGAGAAAAGATCAGGAGCCACACGCCCCGAAGCTGCACTTTTCCACCTGGGAGGAAGGAGGGGGCGGTACCACAGCTGCTCCTATCTAAAGCAAACACCTGCAGTTTGACAGCCTGGGTGTCTCCTTCACCCGAGGAACATTAACATCCACCTAACTTATTTATGAGCCAAAGATAAAACTCCAAGCCTTCTTGGAGCATCCAAACAACACAAAGGGCAGCACCTGCATCTTGCATTCCCTCAGCGTGTTACAAGAATATCCACCAACCGCTCAATTAAAATAATCTCCGCTGGTATCAGATCGGCACTGTGGGCAGAGTAGATCAAATGCCCGTGAGTTACACAAGAATTAGTCTGCAGGGTAGAATTGTCTGTTTTTCTTCCACTGACAGCTGGAAAAAACAGAAATGGAAATATCTGTAAAAGCATCAAATTTAGCCTATCCTCCACTGCAGCCTAACCATGCAAACAGTGACTTAACTTCTAAGGAAATGCTTTGAGGGGAAAGTGGAGTGCTGCAATTTCACAGAAACCTCTCAAAATTGTTCCAGATTTAGCAATAGCTACTAAATAATACAACTGCAAACCATGCATAGGGTGCCACACGTTTAAATAGTTATGTAGACATTGTGTAAAGGTTCAGATAATATAATATATATGTACTTCAAATTAAAAAAAAAAAGAAAAATTGGTTTATAATTGTGTTTTATGTGGCTTGACCATACCTTTGAAAGACCAAATCTACACTCTACACCAATGACATGATACTACTGAGAATGTCAAAGAGAAAACTGGTAAGCATGCTAAAATTTACATTCAGTTTGGTAGGGTTCCTCTTTGTAATAGTAGCAAAAATATAAAATTTGTTCAGTCATTTTTTAGCAGACCGGTCCAACAATCATCTGAACCAATTTTTTTAAGAATTGGGCAAAAGTAGGAGTAGCAGTGAAAAAAAAAAAAAAAAACAATTACATTCAAGGCAGCCAATAATCAGAAGGAAAAAAAAAGGATTTTGTTTCTAGACAAAGTAATTAACAGAAGAAAAGATAATAAAACAATAAACTATTAAATTGGCAGTGGTGCTAGAGGGTTTGTTCTGAAAACCCCAAAGTTTGTTAAAGGCTTGTTCAGGACCGCCACTGATCATTAGTACTTGATGTATGATTAATACAGCTGCCACAGACACCCACCTAGAAGAATAAGAATGAGAAAACTAACAGATACAATAGATCAGGCTTCTTCAACTCCAGTCCTGGATGGCAAGTGTCCTGTGGACTTGAGCATTAATCTCAATTTAACCCACTTGTCTGTAATTTGTAAGTAATTCTGAAAACATAATTTGCTAGTTCAGATAAGTTTGCTTAGGGTTAGAGATAAAAAAAAAAATAGTTGAAGAGCCATGCAATAATTTGTTCTAGTTAGGGCAGGGATGGACAACTTTGTCCCTTAAGGTCCACTGTCCTGCAGAGTTTTGCTCCAGTCCTAATCAAACACACCTGAAAAATCTAACCAAAACCTTTTAAGAATTACAGACAGGTGTGTTTGATTAGAACTGGAGTTAAACTCTGCAGGACAGAGCTGCCTACCTCTGTTTCCAATTGATGCCTGTTCCCTAAAAACACAATGGAGTAAAAAAAAAAAAAAAAAAAAAAAAAAATGAAGCTGCATTCCAAAAACATGTCTGCTGCAAGTATCAGTCCAAATTCTTTAACACTCATCTAAGTGTTGTTTTGCTGATCTAGACCTTCGCAGTGTAGTCTTGGCAGTACACTGTAGCCGACCCCGAGTTCTATTAAAGCCACTGATTGACTCTCTCTTTTCGCCATCCTGTCACCACAGAAGGTCAGATAGAGAATTTCCACAGATCAAGCCGGAAAGATAAGATGTACGCTGCTTCTTTCCAAGATGCTGAGAGAGCTGCCAGCAGCTTGTAGCGTGATCCAATCATCGCAGGTCATCAGACAATGTCTTTACTCCAAGTTGTACAAATTGCAAGCTGACTGAGACAAGGTTTAGAGCCCTCTTCAATGGAACATGGAGTATGGTGTTGCCCTAAAATGGCAAAAGGTCAGAGCAGCATATACTGCGGAGATGTTGCCCTTAAAAAGGCGCTATGGTACGGCGTACCTAAAGGAGGACAGGAATGAGTTATGTTTGCTGCTTCCATGCTGTTAGCTTCTTTTCAGCACAGCACAAAACCAGAGGTCAGTGAGTGACAGTGCTGCAAGGCCTACACAATAAGTCTTGTTTAATAATAATGTGGCATAGATGTTTCAGAGACTTTTCTGGGTTTTCAAAACACAGGCTGAGAATGTTTGGAAAGATAGAGGACAGGATTCCAACACGATGCTTTCTGACTACGCTACATTCAATCTCTCGCCCTAAGAGGCGGGTTCTGTCTCGCGGTCTACTGGAAGTAATCCATCTTGTAGTGTGCCATTGTAAACACTGTGATTACATCCATTCACTCGCATTCACTTCTAAAGAAAGACATGCATCATACAAGGGAACAGTCACGATCCGCCGCTTGGTAACATACGGCCATGCAAACACCTACACACACTCGTATCCAATCACCATGAGCTCCCTGTTCACCCAATAGCCAGTTTTCAGCTCACTGGCACCTAGCTCAGGCAATAAGAAGGAAAGCTGGATGACAGCATCCCAGAATCCCTCTCTCTCTGGAGCAACTTAATTGAGACTGAATCTCAGTGACTAGCCCACTTCTCGCAGACGGTCAGCAAAAGCAAGCAGGGTACCCAAAGCCACACTGAGAAGAGAAAATACACTCTATTTGTGGGTGGGAGCATGCATGTGTAACTATGACTTTGCATGTATAAGTTAAAGGGAAAGTTCACAGTTCTGTCATTGTTTACTCTGTTGTGGAACACAAAATAAGAAAAATAAAAAAATAAAAAACACTGGATATTTAAAAAATTCTACTTTTGTGTTACACAGAAGAAAGACAGTTATATACGTTTGTGATGACATGAGGATGAATAAATGATTACAAAATCTTATTTTGGTGGGTTACTAATGTGTTAATACTTGTTCTGAACTTCATGATTCAGAAATGCATCCGAGCAGAACTACAGCTGTGCGAGTGTGTGCGCGTGGAAGAGCATCCAGTGTTATTCCTGTGCAGATTGGCCAGAGCTGACCCCTGGGAGAGACTGGTGCCATCTGACCAGCTGGTGAGAGTGCGCCAGTGACAGGGCCCATCTTACCTCCAAATGCAGCTCTTTCCTGTCGTCCCCTCCCTTTCTTTTTCCATCATCCCTCCCTGCCGCTCATCACACCAACGCTAATGATGCATGCTGGGTAATTAACGTTTAAATTAAGTTAAGCATTTGCATGGCATTCTGGCTTGAAGATTGGCATGCTCCTTGAGAAGCCACATTGAGACAAAAAAGACAAAAAGAAAGCTAGATCTCGGGAAACAACAGATTATAAGACAGATCTAACAGCTGTGGTCCACTTAGCCAAGTGTTTTCAATGTTCCGCTTTGCTCCCCAAACAACGGCAGTGATGCAAAAAAAAGAACGACTTTGCTTTCCCCCAAGCTTGATGTTCTTAGGTCACAGCACGAAATCCTAAGTTATGCATCTATTCCAGATCAGCAACCCAATTTATTTAGCTCTGGGATAACGCTGTGCTTTCTCTGAAAAGGCTAGCATAAATCTCAGCCTGCTTTTACAGACCTACCCTTATTTGTCACTGCTGTCTTTCTGCTTTGTCCTTTTCTTGTGTACTCCGCATGCTGAAGCCAAACTCTGAATCTCTTTTTCTCTCTAAGACTCTGAGTTTTAGAAATACTCTCTGATTCTCAGACACAATAACACACGGCCTTGCCAGCATCAAAACATGCTGATTGTTAATAAAAGCGGTCAAGCTCTACATGTTTTCAAAATCCATCTGGTAGCGCAGTGCACTAACTACGCCAAGGTCATTGCTTTGGTTCATACTGACAAAATTTATATCTGTGAATACGCAACCATGCAAGTAAAGACAGTATGAGCAACCTTGCGTGCAGATTGAGATTCACAAAACATGAATAATGTAAACATGAATAGTGACACTGAAATTATAATATGTTGATGTGATTACGTCTAAAATAAACTGTTTTGCACTCAGAGATAAGCCAGACCACTAGTGAATTCAATGCTACAATAGCATTCTGATGTAATTTTGATGAAATCCCTCTTTTTTGGAGCGGCAGAGTTTTGAAGGCAATCTGCCAGACATATCAGGTTTGGAAGGTTTTCAAATGTCATATCATTCCTATGAAAGTGTTGAGTCATAATGTGGATGGCTTAGATTTAATGATTGGTTTATATTTGCGATTCTGCCTCATATTTCTATTTTATTCCTTCTATTTGAATGCCATGTTCACCTTTTGCAGCTCTTCATGCATAAAGGAGTTTAATTTTCAAGTCGTTTTTCCATTGCGTTCAAAATTTTATGGAGTGCTAGAACCCAGAAAATTGATATGCAAATATTCAAGGTTCCGATTCCCTGATTCACCAATCTGTTACACTGGAAGAGCCCAATCTCAAGCAAGGAGTTATACTTCTAAGGAAAGTAAATCAGGGCACACAGGTAGGCCTACTGACAGATATTACACTTGTGCGCTGACGAATAATTGAACTGTTCCATATTCATCACTGCCCTAGAGACACAATTAGATCTCTTATCTCAATGTTTGTGTTCGTACAAACACATTAGCCGCTTTTTCCATGGCAGCGACGGAAAAATCATGGCTTTACACTCATGAAGTGTTAAGAACTATGCAGCCACTGAACACCTCATTGAGCCTTATGGAAAAGATTAAAAAGAAATGCAGTTACTATGAGCATCATAAATTAAACCGATCAAGCAGATAGATCACTAGAAATGTACCATAAAGGTCAATGAAATATTGATTAGGGTAAATGGCTATAATCAGACTCATGCTTGGAAAAGAAATCACAGACTCTATTATTGGATATAATGACTGCAGAGCATCACTATTATTATTATTATTATTATTTAGTCACCCAAAACTAAAGCACATAACTCATTGTGCTACTTTTTGTGCTACCTCCGTGAATAATAGCTTACTGAGGAGAGGTGATCTATGACTTTTATTAAAGATTGGATGCATGTGGATGGATGGATGGATGGATGGATGGATGCTGCTTAATGACAAAATGCCCTAAAAAACCTTAGACTTAAATTGAAAGGGGGTCAGAGGGTTCATATGTCCATATCAAAATGTCACAGAAACTTGAGGGAGACCAGAAAGAAAACATTCAGAAATATCCTAAAAACTTCATAGACACACCCTAGCAACCAGTCAGAACACCTTAGCAACCAAAGAGAAACATGCCCTTACAAAATCTCTTCATGGGCCTCTAAAGCACCTGCCATCTCAAAATCCAAATATTATAAAAACATGGGCATGGGTTCTTCAGACTAGTGGCACCATATAGAAGGAAATTAAAACAAAACAAAAACAAGTTATCAGCTCTTAATGGATGAATGTGTAATCGATAAGGGAAGATTCACTGCCATCCTGAAATGCCACTCTCAGCCTTTCATTGACAGTCTGCATGATCCAATCTGACTGTAATTTATCACATATCATCTAGCACTTGTGCACTAACAAATAACTGAGCTGCTCCATATTTATCACTGCCCCAGAGACACAATTAGATCTCTCATCTCAATGTTTGTGCACCCAAAACACATTAATGCTTTATGCTCTTAAGGTCTTATACACTGTGCAGTCAATGAAAACAGCAGATAAGCTCAGTAGAAATGCGCCTTAAAGGTCAATGAAATATTGATGAAGGAAAATAGCTCTATAATGGCTCGTGCTGAGAAACCGTAAATATATGATTCAAAGTCTGTATTGTTCCTATAGTAATGAAAACATTTAGATTTTTTCAAAAGATGCTGATGATCTCGTTGAAGTGTCCCAAATAAAGGTTCATCATTAAGAAAACGGGGATAAGAAAGACAAACTTGTACTACGGACATATGCGTTGCCAACCTGATTTAAGACACTCATCTCAGCCTGTCACTGCCTGCCGCTGTGAATTCTGCAAACTGAGAGTAATTGATCACATATGATCTAAGACACTGATCTAAGTGACAGGCGTTTCTTTTCATGCGGTGACATTCCAAGTTGTCCGATCTGCCTTACCTTTCCCAGCCAGGATGCCGCACTGCCCGGAGAGCACCAGGAAAAGCATCGCTGTTATCACGCACATCTTCATGATGAGCCCAACACTTCGACCAGAACGCGATGACCTAATTCTTCCTCACAATCTAAAAAAAAAAAAAAAAAAAAAAAACACACTCTCTGGTTTTATCTGTCCTTGAACGACGGTGAACTGAAGTCTCGCTAGTGAACTCCCAGCTGCGCGAGACGCGGTCTGAGCGCACGAGGTAACGCGGTCTGTGTGTCTGCGCGTTGCGCGAGTTAAACCCCCAGGATCAGGCTGCTACGTCACACCCCGAGCAATTAATCTTGACCTATCATAAAGCATTTATTCACTCCCTGTCTAAATACTATTCTGATGAATTCTTAATTCGATATTGTTCATGTTTTAAAAGTGATATTAGAAATTGATTTACGTTTGTGCTTAAAGGTCGTTTTTTAAACTATTTCTTTCTTTTTATTTTTATCAGACTGAGGAAGCAGTATAAACACAGTATGTTTTTGTCCAAACAGCCCCCTCATTTATTATTTATTATTGATATTATCATTATCTTAATCCAATGACAAGACTTTTCCCAAGGTGGGCAGCTGTGCCTTCCAGGCACATTAAATATTAATAAATATTAACAACAACAATAACAACAGTGTTGGGATTTTTTTTTTTTTTTTTTTTTTGTGGTTCATAATCATGTTTGCATTTCACTGGCTATGATAAAATTATTATACAATGACCTAAAGTAGTTGTTAATACTAGAATTTAAAACACTTTCATATACAGTAAAAAAGTTTATTTAAAAAAAAAAACAGACATTATGACGTTTATTTTAGTCTTAGTGATGCAAATGCAAAGTTATATATTAAACGTTTTAATTGATTAACTGTAAGTTACCTTATCATATACAGTGAAAAATATAATGCATGTAACATTATACTGTAAAATAATATTTTATTGCCAGTGGAAAGTATTAAGTAGCATATAGGTTATAGTGAAAATCCATTGAAAATTCACATTTTATTTATGTGTAAATAACCTGTGTTACCCTGATGGTGTTTTTGTGTTTTATCACCTGTACAATTATAGTGGTTATCAGTATTTTTAGGAATTTACAAAAGCAAACTGAAAGTATTTCTGGTATGTTGGACATCAAAGGCTGCAAACCAAAGTTGTAAAATTCTCACACTGTTTGCTCACGCTTAGAATTTAACATAATTTCTTATGATTATGTTGTGTTTTGAAAAGTCACACTGATTTAAAAGGCAGGGGTTTTTTTTAGCTGTGGTAATCCATTTTCAGAAGACAATTTTCAATCCATACTAATTTCCTTTTTTTTTTTCATGGTTGTCCCTGAAAATGACCTCTCCGTTTCCTCCCATGCATTAACCATATGTGTACTAAATCCTGACCTACCTGTAAAAACTGCCATTTCACATGCAGAGTGTATTCTGAAGATCAAACATTTTCATTTCTGATGGTGGCTCATGCCCTACCTAAGATTTCCCCTCAGGTGAAATGAGACTTGTCAGCTGAGGTAAAAAAAAAAAAAAAAAAATTATTACTATTGTATGGAATGATGACTTCCCATGTGCACAAGCTGACTAGGAAAGCCTTTAATGAGCATTCAGCAATGAACTCTATAGGTCTTCTCATTTCCATCTCTCTTGAGACCTCTACCTAGGTTCACTTAAAAATATCAAAACACTGTAAATAACATCTTCCCGTGTATACATTTTTAAAACATTTAAAATGTATGTAAAAAATGTAGACTTTGGAAAGTGCAATAAAAGAAATGCAGAAATCTTATGCATTGATTAAGATCTGTTATAGAATGCATTATGTAAATATGGGAAGTCAAGATAATGAAATCATTTAGTAGGAGGTAAATTATAAATGCCTGTAAACATCAGTCTTTTAGATGCTGTTTCATCACAATGGAGAAAGAAAACTTTCAGAAATCCATTTAAAATTCTAACCCACTACCCATTCTTTCGCTCATTTTATTTCCTATTTTTTCTTAGTTAAATGTCAATTTTGCAGAAGCCCAGGGGAATTTTTGATAATCATTTTAGTTGTTTGAAAAAAAATGAGCTGGTTTAAAATGCCATATTATTTCCCCGGTCTTCCTGAAACCTAATTTACCTGCACAGCTGATAGATTGGAAAAACCATTTGTGCTCATTCATTTCAATCGTCTGGCTTGTTGCATTTCAGGGGAGGCATTCTGTTGAGTAAATTTGCTCTAGGTGAAAGCTTCTTCACTCTTTTATCAACGCATCTGCAAGTCTAAACAACCACCGCAGAGCAGACATTAGAGGAAAGAGCTGAGTTCTCTGAGAGAGGAACCTGCTCGTGCTGATGCTTGAAGCAGGTTAGCTACCACTGAATAAGATGATGTATACAGTCTTGCTGAGGTTTTGCAGAGATCCACCTTTTCGGATTGCGATCTTTAATTACTCCACTAGCAGGATCTTAATGCATCAACAGAAGCAACAACACTGTATGGTCACTTTGTGTACTGTTCTGTTCAAAGATTTGTTTTTAAAATGATAAGGCCAGCACCAGCCTTGACGATTATGCCATTAATAACTATGGCTTTACAAAATTGGAGACAGCAATGAGATAAGGTAAAACTTGTACTTTTACAATGTTTCTCAGTTCTCATTCTTATTAGTTGCCTGTATGTTCAGATTATGCTAAAATGCTAATTGGGAAGAGCTTTACTCTTTCGAAATATATAGGCTAATGTTGATCATTATATACATAATAGCCTATACACACAGCAGGTCAAAACACTAAAGTTAATACTGGATGACTTACAGAAGACACAGTGTTGCCAGTTACTTTGTCTCTCATTGCAACGTAAATAGTTCCAAGGGAAGCCCCGGCAGAATGAATGTGTTTCTCTTCAGACAACTGTGTTTCGTTCCTGAATGTGCGAACGAATGAGCCTATCTGTTGAATAAATGATTGAATGACTCATCTCTGCATTTCATTGCTAAATAAATCAGTGTTTTTGAATGAATCGGCTGACTGACTGACTTTCTTTTATTTATTAATTTTCATATGTTTATGTGCTTTTGTCATTTCCACTTTTTTTTCTTTTCAGTTTTAGTAATTTTTATACTTCAGCTTAAACCTGTTTATATCAGTTACTTTCTAAGTCAAAATTTCCTATTTTTGTTTAGGTTTTTTAAGTTTTCATCTATTTTTATTAGTTTTAATTAGTTAAAATACAACAATGGCCTGGAAAGCACAAACTCAGTAGACAAGCTAGTTAAATATTCAGAAGTCACAGTGCAGTTGAACGCTGCTTGGCTAATCAGAATTTTTGTATAAAAATCTCAATGTATGTATATAAATTTACATCAACATTTCCTGTTACTTGAAAAAAGGTTAATTCCTGTTTGCAATAATGCTATTTAATCTCTGTGTCATATTACCCACATCTCTCTCCAGTCTTTTAATATTCTACAGGCATCGTTGTAATATGTCTTAGCTGTGTCTTTTGCTATTATGGAGATTTCTAAATAAATTATTTCAATTCTAGTTTAAATCTTATGAAAGCAATCTGTTCAAATGAAGTCTGAACTCCTCTTTTGCAGGAATCATTCTTTTAGGATCCACCATTGAGGTGATGCATCATCCACAGATATTAAATTTTTTATTTGCTTTATGTGTTTTTCACTGCCTCGGTTAGACTCTGAATTCATCATTAGCTTATGGAGTCAATCCTTTCAGCACCTTGGAGAGTTCTCAGTATCTGTGTCAGTACTACCTGCCTCCCAAGAGGGGTCACCCTAGAGTCATTTGCGATTAATTACTGCCTGACAGGGATAGGCAACGTCGGCCCTGGAGTGCCGCTGTCCTGCAGAGTTTAGCTCTAACCCTAATCAAACACACCTGATCAAGCTAATCAATGTCTTCAGGATTACTAAGGTTACAGACAAATGAGTTTTTTTTTTTTTTTTTTCAGGGTTGGAGCTAAACTCTGCAGGACATCGGCACTCAAGGACCAACGTTGCCTACCCCAAACTACTTGGGATCACCTTGCAAAGGAACGAATGAATCAGAAATGGAAAAGAAACATACACACAACATGTTGTGTCATTTAGGTACTTTTATTTCTTATTGACATTAAATTGTAGCAAAAATGACAGTGCTCTAACAACACTTAGTAACGGTTATTAACAGTTATTAGCTGAATACATTAGTAAATGATCATTTACACTGAACATGAATAAATACACAGGGATGTATAGGACTAGTGCAAAAGAGCAAATATCGCTGTGCTCATCACCTCTGTGTGATGTAACACAAAGAATATGACTCCATTAGTGTAGCACAGCATTAGTCACATTAGCCAGAGCAGGCTTAGAGTATGGATCTTTACAGCCCATTTCCCCTTTAGTAGCTATAATTAGGGTAGTTTTTGTGCAAAGTGCCTTTTTGAAGGGCAACAGAAAGTCTCCATGAAGGGTGATTAGAAAAAGCTTTTTCTCCCTCCCGCAGGTTAGATATTTATGTTAAAAGGTAATACATAATGCATGAAGGACTAAGAAAGGAAAAAGAGAAGGTGGACGATATATATCCATATCCATAGCCTATGTATAAAGTTACTGTTTCAATAAAGCCATTAGCAATGTCTTTTGCGCCCCATTAGAGTCTGTGATGTACAGAATCACAGTTCCACATGAATATAATTCACTTCATATTAGGCCTTTAAAGAGATAATAGAGTGCTTTTAAGATCGCCTTGCGTTCAGAATCGTGCCCGTTCAGAACTTTCATCTTCATCAATTTGCCCTATCAGATAAAGGACAGACTGTTCATATCATTTGACTTTGAACGAGTCCTTGTCATTAAAGGTACAGTTAGAGCGAACGAGGTCGGTTATTATGATAAAATACAGTGTGGATTCAACGGTCTCTTATTAAATGTACTGATCTATTCTGTTTTCGCCACTAGTGGCCGCTGTCGCACAAAATGATGGGAACTGTGTTTTTCTATATCAATGGTCAGGGGAACATTAATAGTGTAACATACGGCAAAAGATATAGCATGTAGCATTTGCATAAACTTGGAGGAGATCTTCGGATAAGGTAAACACATACAGCTTAAACATTTTGTTTATTAGCATATTTGTCAGATAATAACATCTGCCAAAGTCATAACCTTAATAAATACTTTTTAAAGCTGTTTTGTAAATGCCATAATACAAAAACTACACAGAAACAGTCTTAAAAACTGGGTTTACAGGCAGCTGTCAAACTCAGTAAACCTTTTTGGTAATTTTGCTACTCTCAGTATTATACTGGTTTTTCATGGTAGTATTCCATGGTAGTATATCTCGGAATGTCATGTGAATAACTTACCTGAATATAGTTTTCATTTAGTATCATATATCAAAGCACCATCTGATTTCATCAATGTGCAGTGGTTATACCATAGATGCCCATGCCATAATGTTTTAGTTTTTTATTGTATCTTTTCACTCACTGGAGCAGCTTTTTTTCTTTTTTCTTTTTTTCATGTGTTTTAAGTCACTTTATTAGTTTATTTAGTCACTAATTGAGCTTTATGTGTTTTAGTTCGGTCACATTATGTTAGTATGTAATTTTTATGTTCATACCTTATTCATCCTTTGTTGTAAGCTCTTCATCCTTAAACAAAAATACTTGTCTGCTCTCATCCTTGTATCTGCACAGTTTTATTATTAGGAATGTACACAATATGTATTCTGCATCCATCCATCTATTTACCTGTTTTAATAAATAATAAGTGAGTGTATGTTTACGGGGTATGATGTAGACAGTGTAATTTTGACAACAAAATGTGCCTTGTCCAGTGAGTAATTTTCACTTGATCCACTGTTTACTTTGACTTGACTTGAAAAAACAGATTAGTCCAGTGCCAAAACAGTCTATTTATTACATTAAGAGTATGTTACATTTAGATAAATTAAAGATTTTTCAGTGTGCAATAAGGGATTTCTCAGGCACTAAAGAAGATAGAAGATTTTAACAGGAAATAATGAGCAACATCATTGCTTTCATGTACAAAACATGACCACTATTAGCTGACTAATAAGACTAATTCCAGTCACATTTAAACATGCATTCAAGGTGAAAGTGTGTCGGATCTGCACACTAATGGCCTACAGTTAAAATAATCAATAATTTGCAGGGTTTTCAATGCAGGACAGAGTAAAGTCAAGTTTAGGCATGCTACTTTAGCTTATTTGGTATTAAATTATATTGCACTGTCTGTATGTATGGCTCTCATTTATCCCTCTTGTGAACATTATAAATTGTCTATAAATAACATAGTTTGTTCCCAAATAGTACTCTCATTTTATAGCAAAACATTTAGTTTTGTGCTCGTATTGCAAATATTAGCTGCTATGTGATTAAGAAATGTCTTTTTGTTTATTGTAGTGTAATCGTGTTTACTATGCTGTGAAACACTGAAATGGCTGGCCGTATTCCTCTGGTTTTGCTGGCCTGTGGCTCCTTCAACCCCATTACCCACCAGCACATGCGCCTGTTTGAACTGGCCAGAGACCACATGCACCAGACGGGTTGGTGCCACCTGTTCATTTACCTGAAATTGGCCATCATCTGTTATCAGGCCAAAATTAGCATCCTTTACAAGTTAAAACAGTTTATTGAACCTTAAGATAAACTTTTTGTTGTTTTTTTATTTATTTATTTATTTATTTATTTTGCTTTTTTGTTAAGTATTTAATTGATACATAAGGCTTTTATGGCTCATACTGTATATTATGATATGGGAGAATGGAGCTCATACTAAGGGTGAAAAGCTGAGCAAAAATATGCAATTTGGTGCATTTTCTGATATTTGTATGGCCAAAAAGTAAGAGATTCTTGTAATGTAAATCAATGAGATCTTTGTAACAGTATAATAGACTGCATACATAAAATGCATATAAAAATCGCACATATAAATATCTCCCAATAATGTCTTAGTAAGATGATGTGTAAATGCATGATCAAGCATTTATTATTAAAACTCTGCAGCTGTTATTGTGGGGCGGGGGCAAAACATATAATGCAATGCAATACAATTATGATTTAGATATGTACAAATAAAAAATTCCTCAGATACCTGATGCATCATTTGATGGTCTCATTTTATCTAAAATTTCTTATCTTTATCTAAGAAATGTGCGTATCAAATATGATACAGTGTAAGTTTAAATATATCTCTATTATTCAGAGGCTGTTCTTCAGGCTGTAAGAAATGAGTGTCAAATGTAAAGTTTGAATGTTTGACACTCTTAACAGTGCCTTTGCATTAGATATAACATCAGCTGACCTGTTCTCGGTGAAAGTATAATTGCACAAGTTCATACCTAAGCGTCAGAAGCTAAAAAAGGGCTTTGTAGCTTCTGTAACACTGTCTACAATGCAAGCAAGCATTTCAAGTTTTGTTGATTATAATTGGAACAATTTATTGTGTTCTACCACTAGCTTGCAGTGTAGACGTGGTGTAACTGCACCTCTTGAAAGACTCTGGCATGCTGATATTTTTGTTTGTGTTTATTTACTGTACACAGTGTACTCAAAAATTGCTTGCAGAAAACGCATAACAAGTAGCCAAAATAGCTTGCATCTTAAATGACCTCAAGAGTTGCCATTATTAGGGAAGATTAAAACTGACTTTTAAAAATAATTTTTATTGATAAATTCTGGTTTATAATGTCTTGCATGCACAGCTAAATGAGAAACTGCAAAACAATTGCAGTATGATGTGAATTCATCTTGACTATGCAAAATTAAAGCATTATTTGGCAAAAACATCAAGCATTCAGCAACTGATTAGAGTCCGCCTGTGTATGCAAAGCGTGTGTTAATTTGTGTGCAGGGGCTTAGAAACTTTTGCTGGGCTGTTGCATTTAGAAAAGGAATCAATGACTGTTTAATAATCTGACAGTTATTTGCATTTTATTCATATGGTCGGTATTTCAGAGGAATGGTACAACCAAAACTAAAAAATTGCTGAAAATACTCTTAGGCCATCCACGATGTAGATGAGTTTGATTCTTCATCAGAACAGATACGGAGAAAAAAAAAGAAAAAAAAAAGATTACATGAGTTGCTCATCAATAGAAGTGAATAGATGCTGTCAGAATGAGTTCAAACATCTGATAAAAATATCACAATAATCTGCAAGTAATCTACATGACTCCAGTCCATCAATTCATGTCTTAATGAAACGAAAAGCTGCTTGTCCATAAGTAACAAATCCATCTTTAAGATGTTTTGACTTTAAACCGTCGCTTCTAAAATACAAATACAAATACAAAAGTTCATCCCCTGTTGTCTTCTCACATCAAAATGTCTTGATGGTTTTGTTTATTACAAACAGACAACCTTTCACTTTCCAAAGGTTGATTTGTGGACTGGAGTTGTGTGGATTATTGTGTTTTTATCAGCTGTTTGAACTCTCATTCTGACGGCACCCATTCACTACAGAGGATCCATTGGTGAGGAAGTGATGTGATGCCAAATTTCTCCTGTTTCCGATGAAGAAACAAACCTATCTACATCTTAGATGGCCTGAGGGTGAGTCAGCTTTAAGCAAATTTTCTTTTGTGGGTTAACTATTCCTTTAATCCAAAACCCTCTATTGTATTGCATTCATGGTACACATTTTATCAGTTTATGCGTTTCCTAGGAATAGAACCCATATTGTTGGCATAGTACTACTGTTTGAGCTACAGGAACTGTGATTTGTTTTATATCTGACATTTAATTTGTCTTCTACTTGACTCTTTTTGGGTCAGATATGTTGTCTCTCTCTCTTCATTTTGCAGGTCTGTATCGTGTGGTGGGTGGCATTGTATCTCCTGTCGGTGATAATTATGGTAAACAGGGTCTTGTTGTTTCGAAACATCGACTTGCTATGGCAAGACTGGCCCTGCAGAGCTCTGACTGGGTTTCTGTAGATGACTGGGAGAGCCAGCAGGCGGATTGGACAGAGACTGTGGTGACCATGAGGTGAATATAAGTATAAAGAACAATTTTAGACAAGTATTCTGCATTGGCTTCTTAGTATGACTAACGCAAATCATTTATCCAGTCAAAAGTTTGACAAGGCAAGTAACTTTTTGCAGTCTATTAACACAACTGGGACATGGTTGTAAAGGAAACATTAACTGGTTTTGACAGATGGGTGCTAAATGCTGATTGCACTTCCATTATCTCAGGAACTGCTCAGAATTTCAGCGATAAAGTCATCTTTGATGATAGGAAAGTTGCATTTTTCTTTACTTCAAAAGCACTGTTCAAATTTTAAACATATACTGCCGTTATTAAGATTAATGACAGTTTATAATACAGAATACAGTTATATCTCATACTGGCTTATCCTTCTCTTAGATGAACTGATGGTGCACATTAGGGCTTAAAGAGTGTTATATCTCAGAAATGAATACCCAGAAGTCTCATTTATTTAATGAAATTTATACAAGAAAAAGATTTTTAAAAAATGAAACACATTGGCAAAGGGTCTCATAAGTACATAGGTATAGAATATAGAAATTCAGTCTTTACTGTAGAAATATTTAATGTTGCAATTATATTTTAGATGTTGCCTTTATATGTGAATTCACCTTGCATTACTCCCTATGAAGGACTTCACAAACTCACTGTCATCTTTGAAATACTTGAACTAAAGCCAAAACTTTATAGGAGCCGAATCCTTAAATTCACTTTGTAACAGACATCAAATATCCAGGCACTGACGTGACTCATTCCATCATAACGGCCACAGTTTCCATTCTCCTCAGATTCTGCCACAGAAAACATGAAACACCCCGTCATCCTTTAGTATATGGCTGCTAGTGGTTTTCATTTTGCAACAGTGCCAAATTCTTCCCCTCTTTTCGTCATGATGGGCCATTACTCCTCTTGAATCCCTAAAGATATATTAAAGTAACAAGAGACTGTTTAAGGACCCCCCCAGAGCACTCAAATCTTGTTTTATGCCAACTGCTAGCTATGCCCTTAGGTGGCTAATTAATGCTCCGATGCCAGGGAGGAGGATGGCTGCTCTTGCGCCAGGGGCCTGTGCCAGGGCTTTGTATTTCTAGGTTCATTATTTACTTCCTGGCAGAATTGGCCGAAATTGCGCAATTGATTATATGCCCTTGCAGTTGACCTATGTGATTCATTACCAGGTTGAGTTTTTGCTATTTTTAAAGGACATATGGCTCTGTTACAAAATCTAATCAGCATACGAAGCACTAGGTGCACTTCTGAAACAAAGGCTTCTGCTGCCTTTAAAGAAGGTAGTTGCCTTATAAGAGTCCTTTTGGCCAAATTGTACCAGCATTGCATGTATCCTTCACATAGAGAATGCATCGCAAATGAGATTTATCTATCCATCTTCATCATTCTATCTACCGTTCAAAAGTAGATTCAACCAGCATATATCAAATTGATCAAAAATGAAAAAAAAGTCTATCTATCTATCTATCTATCTATCTATCTATCTATCTATCTATCTATCTATCTATCTATCTATCTATCTATCTATATAAACAATTCTACATCCTTTTTGCCTAACCCAGCTCAAATTCAATTCAAATTCTGAATGGTGCACAGCCCTTGTTGTTTCTGCTATTGGTTCATTCCACTGTACACTGTATCATACACAAGCTCTTATACCTTAAAGTCCGCTATTCACTTTATACATTAAACACACACATAGATGAGGGTGATAGTTAACTCAATAATCTCCTTGTAGAGATTGAACACTACTATCTGCATTTAAGCACCAACATAGCTGATTATAGGCTTTTGTGAGAAATTGGAGAAGTTGAGATACTGTATATCTACTTTATAGGCATATTTAATTCAGTGTCAATGTAAAGCTTCTCCTACATTCATAAGCTGTTTATCTGCACTGAATGGCCATGCATGCTCACCGTTGCTTATCTGCTGTGTTTGTTTCTCCCTGTCTCACTTTACACAGGTACCACTATGACCACATAGCTGCTCAGTACCACAACAGCAAGGACCCGCTCACAGCCTCTGGTAACCTCCGCCCACATCTCAATATGTCTTTATAAAATTGGCACAGAAACCTCTCATCACAATTCAGTTTCCTCTAAGCCTCTTCTCTGGCCCAACATAGCCTTTTCTGTCTTTGCTAATCACTTTAGATAAGTCTGAAGGATATAAAAAGATTGTTGTCTTCTCTCTGGCCAGCACAAGCGCTGTTAGGCCTCTTTTCAACAGTGCTTTTATTTGGGGTTGCTGTAGAGGAGCATGCTAATGAAGCCTAATACCCTCCACAGGAGGACTGAGCTTAAGACAAGCGTGCTTAGACTGTTAATGAAGCTGAGATTAATAGCCAGGACAACTTTATAACAAGACAAGTGCCAAGAATGATAGAACACATGCACACAAATACCCTGTTATCTCAAAACCTTTATTCCTTTATTCAGTGCAAACCCCTTGTTCTAATGCTATTTATGTAATTTCTTTTGTTTGACAGTGGACTGAATCAAGGACGTAGCCATGGTTTGAACATGGGGGCGAACAATTTTTTGGAAGGGGGAGGGTAGTAATGGCCTTTTTATTTAAAAGAATTAAAGATTTAAATGAAAAGGATTTAAGTGAATTTAAGGAAATGAAGAACTGAGAAAGAAAGAACTGAATTTTTGTGAAGTATGAATTTTAGGTATTTTCAAATAAATATATATATATATATATTATATATATATATATATATATATATATATATATATATATATATATATATATATATATATATATATATATATATATATATATAAATATATAAATAATTTTACCTTGCACTTTTTATGTTAAAAACTGAAGAGACTCAGCGATTTCAGTTTCTTTGATTTTGATTGGCCATCTTAATCACTTTGACTGACAAACACTGTTAGACCTCTCAGGCAGACCAGCCTAAAATGTGTCTTTCAAATAACAAACAGTTACGGCCTTGGACTGAAGATTACAAAAAGGAACTCCTATTCATCCTTCTGTTACACTGATTAATAAACATTTCAGTCGGAATTCACTTAAAAGACGTTGAAAAGCATTGACATTTTCACAGAAAGAGATCCATTTAATTTTAGATTTCATGTTGAAATATCCTAGGGATCATTTTTTATTAAATCGCTTTCATGCAAACCCCATTTAGGCAATTCAAAGGAATATGGCGCTTACTGAATTAAGCCATTGATGATTGTCTGGAAATATTAGTGTTTGTATTGGAATGTGGACAATGCTTTTCTTTACTGTGTTTTTTCATAAATGTTTTCATTAATAGAATAATTATGTAAGGGGTGGTATTTCCCCATCCCCATGCAGTTTGCACATACATTTCTTTAGATCTATGTATTGCCACATGGAGTAGAAATATAGAGCTTTAGTGGGCTGTCGAGGTTCATTTCATGCCCCCTGCAATTTATGTCTGCTCAAACAAATGCCAGCTCCCAGACACATGTTATAGTGAGAGAATTAGAGTTAAAAGCACACTATTGATTCTTTCATATCCTGTAAATATCACTGCTGAGTTGGAGCTCTTGCATTGCTGGCCATGAAATGAATTCTAATGAAGCGTTGAGGAAAGAAAAATTGAGATTTTTGCAGATTTCAGGCATGGGTTCAAGGAGTGTCAAACATTTTGACTTTGAGCCACCACAACATATCGAAAGACATGGGGAAATTCCCTTATAGCATTGTTTTTTGGTTGTGTTTGCAACTGATACACTAAAGGAAATGTGCAGTTTATTATTATCAGTTTATTTCCACAGTGCAGCAGTTTCCAGCATTGGTTGGTTCTGAGTTCCAGGTTTTCAGTTTTCAGTTAACTGCCAGGGCAACATTTAATTGCCGTTCAAGTTTTAGTTTTTCAGCAAATATTGTTGTTTTATTTTATTTTATTTCAGCTTTATTTTCAATTACAGAACTATTTTTAATAGCTTTAGTTTTAGTCAACAATACATCCAATTATAAATTTCTCTTTTTTGCTTCATGGATGTAAAAATAATAATATGTCAAAAAACATGGCAGCAAATTAATGATGACAGAATTTTTATTTTCATGTGAAATTTAAAAGCTGTGAATTTCCAATCACATTGCTATTGTTCAGCAGCACTTGGTTTTATTGCAGGCAAGTTATTTTTTAAGTTATATTTCGGTCTTCTATATTATAATTTAATTCTCTTTACACTGTCATCATTCAAGTTAAGAGTCATATTCAGCTTTTAAACAGTTGTAAATTTTTTTACTGTTTCTTTTGACAACTTTGACTGTATTATGATGACATGCTGCTCTCCTGCTCCGTCTTTAATTACAACAGTTGGATAGTTCCAAAACAGCTAACGTTACTTATAGTACATCACCTTTAAAAGAATAGTTCACCTAAAAATTAACGTTAATCTCAGGCCATCCAAGTTGTAGATGAGTTTGTTTCTTCATCGGAACAGATTTGGAGAAATTTACATCAGTTGCCAATGAATGTGTTTTTATCAGCTGTTTCAGTTCTCTGAAGGCACCCATTCACTGTAGAGGATCCATTGTGAGCAAGTGATGTAATGAATTTCTCAAATTCTGTTCTTGCATAGCCTGATGATGAGCACATTTTAAACAAATTTTCATTTTTGGGTGAACTGTTTGTTTAAATTATATAAGAAAACAATCAACAATGTGATCGTTTTCTCCCCTACAGATGTTCCTCAGCTGAAGTTGCTTTGTGGAGCAGATTTCATGGACACCTTTAAGGTTCCTGGTCTGTGGAGGGATGATCATGTAGAGGAGGTGGTGGGCCGCTTTGGACTGGTCTGTGTGAGCAGAGGTAGCCTGCAACCAGACCGGGCTATACATGAGTCTGACTTGTTGTCCAGGCACCGGCAGCGCATTTTTCTCGTTCGGGAGTGGGTCCACAATGAGATCAGTGCTACAGAGGTCCGACGAGCCCTACGGAGAGGCCAGAGTATTAAATATCTCTTACCAGACTCGGTCATTGATTACATAAGAGAGCACAACCTTTATACACAAGACAGTGAGATGATGAATAAAGAAGTTAAACTACGACCTCTTACCATGCAAACAATACAAGACTGACATACAGGAAATAGACTTCAGTGGTCTTGTTCACAAGTAATTGCAAAATATGTTTCAGAAGATTGCATTTTTCTCTTACTCTTCATTTTGAAGCTTTAGAAGAGTTGCATATTTTGTCTTGTGTAAAGTGAGCATTATCCTTGACCATGGTTTCCTAGTGTAATGTGTAGAGAGGGATTTAGGAATTTATCCTGTCTCTGCAGGAGTTAGATTTGCCAGACCACTGCAGAGCTGTAGGTCTATGTTCGGCAGGTCTGGGATTTGTTGACTTGAATGTCACAAGGAAGATAAATAACAGAGCCTTTACACTTTAGAGAGCAAACACTGCTTCTTCCATTTCCATTTGCACAGAAAGCGTCATTCATGTCGTCAGATCCCTAAAGATGTTTCATCAAGCTTTGTCTGTGGGGGGAAAAAGAGTTTCTGACCAAATAAAATAGAAGAATGTAGTTTAGCATATTTGAGACTGTGTCTTTCTGAATCGCTTCTTTTTCCTTGTACCACTGACTGTGGACTCAAACCAGCTAGTTGCTTTAAGGGCGTTTTTGCCGTGTTGAAGCCCTCCTGCTGACAGTCTTTGTGTGTGGAGTTTGGGTTTTAAAAGAATGCCTTTATTCATGCTGTCTTGAAAGAAAAGCCAGAGGAATTTATTCAACACAACTAGTCCCACACTTCTAGATGCTTTGTACAGAAGGGCAGTGTGTGCCAATTCAAAGCATCAGACACTTTCACTGGCAGATGTAAGAAGTGACAATTCAATTCAATCTTATATCAAGCACAACTCTTCTTTTATTTGAAGAACAAATAGACAGATGCACAATAAAGTCTACATGAATATAAAGAGTTCATCGCCTGTAACAGTAAAAGATTACAAAAAGGTGAATTCTATGGGAATTAATCTAAGAAGAGAATTGAAATTGTTTTTATTTGCTATTTTATTAAAAAAAAACATGTTTTGTGTGAGAGTATTTTTATGATCTGTAGCATGTTGCCATTATATGGGGTAAGTTGCCTACCATTAGACAAACTATAATCTTTTCAGTGAAATTAAAACAGTAAAATGATTATGAAACTGCAAATATGTAAAACACTGCATTGTTAATAATACATGTTAATGATTAATATTGAATAATATATTACTTTACATGTTAACACATTTGAGAACTTGCCTAACTTATATTATAACTTCTGAGACGCAGCCCTTGTGACAACTAGCCCCGCTCTATTCCCTACAGCACTCGATCACAGAGTTTAAGTGACGTAATTACATGGTGTGATATCGCATCCAAGTTTGAGATGATGGATCCAAACTCTAGAGGCGGAGATACGGTTTCCATGACAAAGAAGAAAAAAATAAATTCACAAGTAATAGGATCATGATGACCGTGTTAAATTAGGGATTCTTTCAGATGAAAAGCATTTGTTCGCAGGGGAACAGCGATATCGGATCTTCCTTGAACAAACTCATCAGTGGAGTATCTCGAAATGACTTCTAATTACAACGGCTACTGGAAAATGATCTCCAACGAGAACTTTGAAGAGTACCTGAAAGCTCTGGGTGAGTTTTGTGGCTCTTTTACAACATTAAGATAAACCTTCTGGTATTCCTTACTTAGAGGTCACACCGAGGTCAAAACAGACCGAGGACAATGTAAGTGTAATATTCTTTTTAATGAAATAAATGTATCATATTTCTATATGTATTATGTTTTAATATTTATTCTTTAAAATGTTCTATTTTGAGGGGGTGCTAGACAATCTGTACCTTTTTTTTAAGTATTTTTTTATTTTTTCTAAAGGAATGTTAGAAAAAACGAATTATAAATTAAAAATAGAGGAAAGATCATTAAAATATAATGCGTGGCAGGAAGATTGGTGCCATCTGCTGGGAGAAATATAATCATATGTAACAAGTTGTGATGCTTGTAAAGCCCTATAAATATACAGTACATACATGAGGCTTGTAAGAGTATTTTCAGAAATAATTACTTTAATAGGGTTTGCATTCATATAGACATTATCAAAGACTACTTAATCATGGCTGATTTCTAGATTTGTAGTATTTTTCGTATTTATCAGTAATTTCCTATTACACTTACAAGTTTACAAATGTGACCATTTAGCCTTTTCTAATTAAATTAAGTTAAAAACAATTCCAAAAAAATAAAATTAGTAATTAGTTTATCATGATGCCATGTGATATCTGTTTTCTAAGGTTTTTATTTAAGTGGTTTGAGTGAAAGTGAGTGAATTTTTGTCCTTTCCCCCCTTTTTTTTACTAGATGTTGCTGTATATATTAAACAGCAGCAGATTGGACATGTACCTTTGGTATTCCTTGGATTACTATATAAATACCATGGTGTCTCATCATGGTTTTGAAGTACCACGTTATTTCCACCTGTAACCATTACTGTACTGTGGTATTGCTGGATTACTGTACTATATAATTCTCTATAATGTACTGTATAATTCTCTTTTCCAGATGTAAATGTAGCTGTAAGAAAGATTGCCACCCTGCTGAAGCCCGATAAAGACATAATTCAGGATGGAGATCACTTCATCATAAAGACTCTCAGCACTTTCAGGAACTACAACATGGACTTTGTGGTGGGTCAGGAGTTTGAGGAAGATCTGAGTGGAGTGGATGACAGGAAATGTATGGTGAGCAAACTTTCAAGGCAAACACGTTGAGGCTAGAGAGCTCAAAAGCATAGTTTAAATCTTTTTATTATAAAGTACTACTCAAAATAGCCTTAAATGCTATTTATTAAACTTTGCTTTTTGGCTTAATATGAACTTGCAGGATTATGTGTTTGATTCTGCATCAATGCTTATGCTTTGCAAGGGCACTAGATGTTTTCTAAAGATTTATTGAGAATTTTTGAGATTACTTAACTTTAAGAAGCCAGTTTAAATGAACAGGCTTGCATGGTTTATTATACTTATTTTCAGAAAACCTTTATAACATTTCAAGATCAGTCTGAGTCATGTGGTTTTCATTATAATAATTCTCTTATAGGGTTGTCATTTGTATAATTTCATTGCCCTTGAAAATCACTAACTGTGCATGTCATTTACACTCCACAATCTCAACTAATGAGAAAAGGGGAAAGTGTGAAATGAGAGTAATAATTGGCTCTTTAATCTAATAAGAAGTGTTACTCTCTCTCCTTTCATTTTCCTCTCGCTTTTCCTGTCATTTGGAGAAACTTGGTATATCTAAGGCCTGTGTTGAGATGGTTGCAGAGATACAGAGATAATCATCTGTTTTTTTGTTGTTGTTGTTGTTTGTTTGTTTGTTTGTTTGTTTGGTTTTTTTGCTTAACCCATAAAGCTGCCTTTTCAATATCTCTGACAAACAACAGATCGGAGGTCATTCGTTTACAATGGAGAGTAGTAAGCTGCGTGGAGTTCTGATTATATATGCAGATTTTTCAAATACAATTCAGATGTGTTGCAGTATTTAAACATTTGAGGCTAGATTGTATGTAAATGCCCAATTGGATGGGATGTATTCTAATCAAAACAAGGTGCAAGGTGAGATTTGCCAATATTTTTGCACTAGAACTTTATTCTTTAAACACTATTTAAAATACACTGCAAAATCTTCAAATGTGACATCCGTACATGAATGTTGGAGATACCGGAAAGGCAGCTGTAGTCCAGCACTCATACAAGTGTATTTTAGTATTATTTATATACTGTTATAGTAACTGTTGAATTAGCTTTTAAGTAATTTACATTTTTTAGGAAATTTGCTATGTGCTATTGTCATTTTTATTAGTTTTTAGCCTTTTAATATTTCTAAATAGTAATTTATTTTTATTTCAGTTCAGTTATAGTTTCATTTCCGTTAACTGCCAAGAAAGCATTTCAAAATTTGTATTTAGTTTAAGGGTTTCATCTAATATTCAGCTTTTTATTAATTTTTATATTTTCAGTTTTCTTTCTAATTTCAGTTATTTATTTATTTATTTTTTTAGGAAATTTGTTATGTTCTTTTGTCAGTTTAAATTTTATCTAATATTTAAATTTTATTTAAGGTTTATTAAAAAGGTTTTTTTTTGTTTATATTAATACTTTTAGTTTACCAATAACAACACTGTTTCAGCAGAATATGAGCAATGTGTTAGTTATTCTGCACTGGACATGTCTGCTCTCTAAAAAACTGGCTGTTGTTCAAGTTAACTTGTATCTGATATAACTAAAAAAAAAAGGCCTATGAAGTTTTTGCTTCAGTTGCAGTAAATAAAAACACTTGAAATGCAGCATTCAGTAAAGATGTTGTGACCTGGTTTGCCCTGAACAAAAATCACTTACCCCATACAGTCCTAGAGGTGCCCAGCATTGCATTTTTTTTTTTTTTTCATTCCTGCTATCTAGTAAGAGGCATTTTAACATGCTTCTTTTTGCACAACGTATAATTGCAGTGCAAACACATTTATTGTGGGTCAGATTTAATTTTCTTTTTGTTTCTATAAAGTAAAGATGTGCTCTTCTCGTCTCACTGCTCTTGCAAAATCTGTTCTGCTTCCTTTTTTCTTCGCAGCCCTAAATTAGCTCTTTTTTTGCTGTATACAATATATATGTTAAAAATAAATCTCTTTTATGCATTATAGACCACTATCACCTGGGATGGAGATAAACTAGTATGTGTGCAAAAAGGAGAGATCGAGGGGAGGGGCTGGACCCACTGGATTGAGGGAGATGAACTTCACCTGGTAGGCCAGTTCTCATGCATTTCATTTAATATCCTTGATGGTATTCCCTCCCAGGTATGATTGTTTCACATAGAGCCTAAAGCATATACAATACAGCATCTCAAAAATTGTTTGGGCTAGGAGGTACACGGCAGATGGTGGGGGAAGAGCTATATTCAAATCTCAAAACTTTCAGGCCTGTGAAGATGAACCTGAAAAAGCACAACACTGACAGATTGATTGCTTAAATATATTTGAACCTGGTTTAGATAATTCTAATGGGTGTCAAACACCATCATTATGATTTGATAGGATTTTTAAATGAAGTTGACTGTAATATGATGGGAGGAGGTAATAACAACAGATGTTAGGCTTCAGCTGTGCGTTTGATCATGCATAATAAACTGACTGTGTTGCTGTAGCATTACCAAAGAACTGACATTGCTGACACCAGCTGGTTGAAAGTTATGTACATTATAGTGTTGTGTTGAAAAAGACCACTGTTAGGGAACATTTACCAGGTAGCCGAAATAAAATCTACTGTATGTTATTTATTTTAAATAAATTATTTTGTTAAAAAAAAAATGATTGTTAACATCCATGGGACTTTCCATTATTTTTAAAATGTTTGTTTTAGCTTTGTTTTTCCCTAATTGCTGAAGGTAATGACTGAAAATGAGTTTGACCAATAGCGTGCAAGCATTGTACATAATCCACTAATCGTGGTTTGTGAGAAGGTGGGATCTACAGAGAACAGTCAAAGCAATGCAAATACTCGTAGGCTGTATAGAGAACATCAATAAGAAAACAAAGCCAAAACCCAATTTAGAAATCCCAGCCAGGACGTGTCCGGGACAAAAAGGACATATGGTCTACCCTAGAGTACATGATGACAGAATTTTCATATTTAGTTGACAACTATCCCTTTAAGCGTGTTTTCTTTGTATGCAGGAGCTGAGAGCTGCTGGGATTGTGAGTAAACAGGTCTTCAAAAAGTCTTAAACACCTCCCGACTGAACACCTGCAAGAGATCCAGGAAAATCCAACACTTTAAAGTATATAAACTCACACCACATCTTCCTACATCTAACCGACTGCATGCACCTTCATCTCTGCTATTGTGAAAACCAGACAAACACCATCTGTGATAGTCTGTCACAATCTATAAAAGCTTGTTTGTTCTTATCCTCACAGAGGAAGATCTCCAGCGACTTTCCTTCATAGATGCGACGTTTGTCATTTAGATGTTATTTACATTAGTGGTAGAGAACACTGGGTTAATCTGCTCTGTAAGTGAACCATCAAACAACAGGTGCATCAGGATATTGTCCTCCAATTCCTCAGATCGGGAGCTTCTGTGTACATAAAAGTAATTAGACTCCAGAGAGGATGTGCAGAAGGAAAAATGATGTGACGAGTCTGAGTGTCGCCCAGCTGCAGTCGCTCTGATTGAAGAGCCTGTCAGTCTCTTGGGTTCTGAGCATGGCAGGGTTTTGCTTTCCTTCCCATCATGCCTCTGTGACTGTGCACACAAAAGAATCCATAAATCAGTGAAATAAAGAGAAATGCATTGCGCTCTGCTGTTCACATGCATCTAATAAATGTGTTTGTTTGAACTTTCTATCAACGCACTAGTTTAATAAAGGCATACCAGCAAGAATGTAAATTAAATATTGCTGCTGTTTTTGTATATACTTTAGAAAATCCAGGTTGGCATGCTCACTTTTCATTATTGCTGAGATATGCTTCAGTGGTTCTTAAGTATTACATGAATATTAAGAAGTGAACTAAGCAGCACCCATCCATCCACTTAACAAGAGAACCAAAGGCACATAATTGGCAGTGTGTTGATAACTATGGAGCACCGTCTAGTAAATTCGTTGCAAGCATTCATTTCCATATTTGGCCCTGAGTCTATCAACGGCTTCCTGCCAGGTGTTCCTTTTAGTGAAAAAATGTCCTGCCCCACATTGGAAGCCCACTCAGCGTCCACTTCCTTTTTTCCATGCTAATGGCTCCAAATATATTTTTGGGTCTTCATTTGCTCAAAGGAATAGTTCAGCCAAAAATGAAAATTTGCTGAAACTTTACTCATCCTCAGACCGTCCAAGATGTAGATTATATCACTTGCTTACCAATGGATCCTCTGCAGTGAATGGGTGCCGTCAGAATGAGTGTCCAAACAGCTGATAAAGCTGCATTTTTGTAAAAAAAAAAAAAAAAAAAAAAAAAAAAAGACCTTTAAAATTAAGATATTTTTAACAAACCATTGTTTACGACTAAAATCCAACTAAAAACATGCCCGCTGTGCATAATATTGCTTTCTCCAATGAAAAAGTAATCTTGTCTGTTCTAGACTAGTATGTGGGTGGATTTTAATGTGAGAGGATAACTGGATGAAGCTTTATTATTTTGGCCACATGTGATGATTTATAGTTAAAACATCTTGAGGAATTTGTTTCTGTTTGGACTCTCATTCTGACAGCACTAATTCACTGCAGAGGATCCATTGGTAAGCAAGTGATATAATGCTACATTTCTCCAAATCTGCAAAATGCACATTTTCTTTTTTTGGGTGAACAATGTTTTTTTTTTTTTTTTTTTTTTTTAATAATGGTCTATTTGTACTTGTGCAGCTCAAAGTGTGATGTCATGATCCCATGGACTAAAATACATACAAAAAATTCAAATCTTTGTAAGGGAGGAAATGTACATTTGAGCTTGCTTATAAGCTTACAAAGGGCATTTTAGCAGGTAAAATAGCCTTAAAGAACATTACTTCAACAGTAATGTCCACAGAAGCTTGTTTTCTATTTATCACCTGCTCCATGTTCAGCACACCTTGAACTTTTAAACCTACCACAGATTGTGCAAGAAAAAAATGATAAATTTTATACTGTTTCACATTTATCAACACATCTGAATAAAATGACTGTTTGCCCATAATCCCTTGTACCTTCAAAGGACATTAACCATGGCAAAACTCTTTCTTATTCTTAGGTCCGAATTCACTTGGATTTATATGGAACCTTCATGGGAGGGAGATGGGGTTTCTCTGTTAACAAGGACACTACTAAACCTGATGATGAACTTATCATTACTAACTGGATTTGAGACTTATAATGTGGGCCTTTATGCAAACATTACTGCACTGAATCTCCCCAAATGTTCACCAGTGTCAAAGAAACCTCACACTCTAATTCAAAATGCCAGCTGATTACAACAACTATTGGAAAATGATCTCAATTTAGAACTCTAATGAGTACCTGAAAGCTCATGGTGAGTCAATTACCAGTTCAAAAAGCGGAGAATCTTCTGTAGGCTTAATTAACATTATCATTACACTGCACTATAAAACCTTTGGAACATAATTACATTACTGAGTAGGGCTTTATAATCCTACTTATTATTAATTAAATTAAAGAGTAACATATATTTAATCAATCTTATAACTGAATTTCACTCATTTGATATATACTGTGTGTGTGTATATATATATATATATATATATATATATATATATACATACATACATATACAAATACACACACAAATTAACAAGTTATATACATTATATACATGTACAAATAGACAAGTTATATACATAAAGTACATTGTAAACTACTGCATATATGTGTGCAAATATGTCATATAGTCTATTTGTTTTCAAACTGTCTCTGAAATGTAAATGCAAATCTAACAGAAAATAATAAATTTACACACTGTGAGTTAAGTAATCTCATTCTGATTTTGGCCTTGGTTCCTGGCAGACACAAATGTTGCTATTAGGAAAACTGCCACTGATGAAGCCAGCAACAGCATCACTGAGAACAGAGATCACTTCATCAATGAGACAGTCAGCATTGATGACATGACTTTGCCAGGAGTTTGAGGAGGTGCATTTTGAGGTGTATAAAGTGGATAATACTTGAATCTGATATCTGCAGTTTAAATCCTCTTTGACTTTTATACATTTCTTACTTATCAATTATGCCTTTAGCTTTTTAAGAGCTCTTTATTATTGTTCTCCATGCTTCCAAACATATTATGCATGCATTAGATTCAATCTGGATGATATTCAGAAATAAAATCTGAGTTAATTGAGATGATTTAGTAAAGGCCATGTGAGCAAAAAGCATTTTCTACTATAAAAAACATTAGGCTTTTTAAAAAAGTGAAAGTAGATTTCAGCTGTATTGTACTTGAATCACAAATTAATGTCACTCTCTTCAAGATGCACTGAGAATTTTTGACTAATTTACATATCAACTGAGAAATATCTTTTCAGTTCATTTAATCTGAAAGTTTATGTAGCAGAATGGTGTAAATCCAAGTGAATAATGTAACGTTTGTCCCCTATCATAAATCCATATGTTCCGATTTCTTGAGCTTTGAGGGTTGGTTATATTTTACATGAACGGTATTGTGCGCATTGTGAGAGTGTTTTCTCAATATAGTTGTACTGAGCAGCACGTGTGGTGGTAATGAAGTTGATCCGATTAATATGGTGGTAAAGAAAATGCGGTGCTGACAGCCAGAGCGCTGCACGACAGAAGCAGGAGGGCGATCAGGCATCAGCTCTCCCCTAAAAACACTTTTTCAGGACATGAAGAAAATCACATATTTCACAATGCCTGCTTCATACTGGCTATTGAAAAATGGTCTCTAGTGACAACTTTGAGGAGTATCTCAAAGCTCTCAGTTTTCATTCTTGGAGATATTCAACAGCCTAAAAACAAAACAGGGTTCCACCATGGTCCATAATAAAGAATATAAACTATATAAAATCACATCTTGGCAAGAGATCGATTAACATTTGAAATGAAAGCATTTAAATAATAAACAGGTGCTTCTGCTATATCATACAAGATCTGTCAGACTGGGCTAGTAATTTAAATTTTTCCCAAAATTACTGAAGATGTTAATGTTGCTATCAGGAAAATTGCTGTTTTGTTACAACCTGACAAAGATATCACAGAGAATGGAGATCACTTTATTATCAAGACTGTCAGCACATTCAAGAACTATGACATGGACTTTGTGGATGGTCAGGAGTTTGAGGAAGACCTGGGTGCAGTAGATGGCAGGAAGTGTATGGTGAGTGTGCCAACATCCAGACGTATCTATGAATCACTCATGATGAAGAGAGAAAACTGGACATTAATAAGTGTTTTCTGTTGCTGTTTTCAGTCGTAGGCCTAGAAATGTCTTAAATAACTTTTGCTTTTTCATTTAATTTCTGTCCACTTGAATGACTTATGTTATTGTAATACCCTCATATGTACATAGTATGCAGATAAGTAAACAAGTCATTTCAAACCACAATGACTGAAAAAGTGAAAGCACCAATGTTGTATCCTTGTTTTAGTAATTCAGATGTTCAATTTTGATGGCTGTTGTTAGAAAATGTTAATTGTTTAATGGTTCTCAGTCTCATAAAAACATTTATCAGGCATGCAATAATTCATCTGATTAAAGCATGAGCTGAATAAATGAAAAATTAATTATGTCACAGAAATCTAAGCAGCTAATTCAAACTGAATATTTTATATGTTCTTTAACGGCATAAGAGATAAAAAATTACTAGTTAAATGCTTACCATTAGAAACCTTTTAAATTACATTGACAACATTCTTCCATTACAGTTTCACTGGCTCAACTAGCCTACATAAAACCAAAAAACCTAACAAAAAAAGAAAATAAGATTTTTTTAAACCAATAATTTGTTAGTTAAAGTAACAAACAGTAAATTTCACAGTTTGCTAATCTAAACAGCAATATTTTCCTGCTTTGCATCATTTATTCCCACAGACCACCATCAGCTGCATGGACACAAGCTTGTGTGTGTGCAGAAAGGAGAGATCGAAGGCAAGGGCTAGACCCACTGGATTGAAGAAGATTAACTTCATTTTGTATTTACACTATACATCTTTTCTTAGAGCCTACACACTACTTTGCCCTCGGTCAACAATTACTTTGTTTTTGGAAACCGTGAGTCAGGGTAAAAAAAAAAAAAAAAAAAACTGATGCTACAAATGACATGTGATCACCAATGTGAATTAGTGGCTCATTGTGCAGGGGGCGCCAGGACATTATTATCATTACATGGCTATTGTGCTCATTTGAAACGTTAACAACAGGTGTTCGACCACATCTGTGCGACATTGTGCTTAATTAGCCCAAGCAACCCCTTTGGCAAAAGGGTGTGTTGAAGAATCTATATTAGGTGCATACCGCCACCTGCTGATGAGAAGTGCAATTTATAGCGACAACAAAAAGGAATGTGTTTTGAAAAGCACATGGGTGGGCACCTAATGTGAAAGTTATTGATTCAGATGACCTTTGACCTGGAGGATTTTAAAAAACAAAATTTGTGTTTTGTTTTATAATTCTGTATATTTTCTATGAAGGAGCTGAAAGCAGCTGGAGTTGTGGCCAAGCAGGTTTTCAAGTCATAACTAAGCCACTGTTGTATAGTTGCACCCCCTACTGGAAAAGACACAGAAACATCCACAGTAGACAGAGCTATGTATCCATTCACCCTGCTGTCATCAGTCTATCTCTTTGCATTTATGCATTTGATGTGCCTTTCTAGACTACTCATCAGACAACGCTTATTCCAAATCAGGAATTACTTTAGTTAATATGACAGACATCCATTAAATTCATGTGTGTGAGTTGGGTATGTTTTAGTGCCCTAGTCACTAAGATTAGCCTCCTAACTGAGAGCTTTACTGCTGTCTAAAAATACCCACTTTAACATCTGATGGTCTTTCTGGCTGGAGGAGCGAAGATGGGTCTTCACCCCGCAGCAAATTGAGCTCTTTTCTTCTCTTCAGAAGCAGGAAGAATATGAATGGAAGGGGAGATTATATGATGAGGGTCTATACAGCTGCACTGCTGTAGATTATGATGCTGACAGACTCAGAAAATGTGTGTTAAAATTGTGCTCTTGAAATCACAATTGATGAAATAAAGAAAACTGACAAGAATTGTGCAGATGTTTGTGTTCTTTCAGCTAATGCAGAGGTTTTCTGTACATTTGAATAAACATGTTGGAAGAGTGAACATGCATATTTTTGTGTTCCCATTTTATTTTCTTTGACAAAGTTTTCACCATACATTGTTTACATGAGGAATGAAAAAGACTTAAAAATGGCTATTTAACACAACAATTACTGTTATTAATAGCAAAGTCCCTTTAAGATTAAGGGTTTTCTATAGTCTTTGTTAATAGGCAGAAATGTTCACATTTCTTCACAGTAGAGTACTTGTGGTTCAAGGCACATCAGTCGAGAACTTGTTTCTTAAAAACCTGTTTACACACCACTCCACAGACTCGCATTTCCTGCAAAATATATAATAAACAACAAAAAACAAATAAACAAACAAAAAAACATTTAAAAATAAAAACTCAAATTTTCTTTTAAGGAAAGGAAGGAAAGGACATGACATGACATATATGATATTTTATATGTTTTTTTTTTTTTTTTATAAATGGTAAAAGTTAATGTTGATTGTTGATCTCCTTTTTTTTTACAACTACCGTACAGTACATGGACGTGGAAAATTAATTTGAGTTATACTAGTCTGTTTGTTTTTCACAACATTACTGTTTTTGCTGTACATTTGTACATACAAGCTTAAGAGACTTCTTTCAGAAACATTTTTAAAATCTTACCGACTCTGAACATTTGATTGGTAGTGTAACAGTTTTTAGGTACAGGTTAGCAGCTATTATGCACAAATATTTGAACACAGAATGTTGAGTAATAAATGAAGTATATTCCATATCTGCTGTATAATGAAGTCACTAAATGGATTTCAGCGTATACACATTTTAGATTTGTTTGTTATTGTAATGCATGACTGCTGCAGTAATGATGTTATTTTATTAATTACACTGTTGACTACACAAACAACACGAAGCAGCCAAGTGTGACCTTTCATAAAACAACAGAGCATGTCCTCATATGAACTGCATCCTTATACAAACTTACCACATGTAATTCATCCCCTTTCACCCACTGGGTCCAGCCCCTTCCCTCCTTTTCTCCTTTCTGTACACACACCAGTTTGTCTCCGTCCCAGTTAACAGTGGTCTACAAAACAAGGACAAATACACACTGCTGAGAAAGATGAAGCTGATATTGACTGATACAGAGAATAGAGAATAAATTGTGTACAATTTGCCAAAAACAGCACTTTCAAATGTACTTCCCTTTTTAATTTGAATGTGCAAGGCTTCTGGTGTCAGTAATTTTTAGTTATTTTATCTGTACAATATTAATTTATTATGTTTTGTAGGCCAAATTTTACTTTTTGTTGCACATTGTTATTCTTGTTATTTAATTTTAGTAGCTAATGACGTCTAATGACATTCACAGGAAATAGCTAACTCCCACATTGAAAAAAAAACAAAACATTTATCAACAATAAATGCTTATTGAATACTGAAGATAAAGAACACAAACACTGAACTACTATTCCTACATTGAAAAAAAAAGATGCATGATTAACTTTGAATAAATTTTCAACACATTTCTCAAATAATTACAAAGAAATGGCAAGTAACATATTGAATTAAACACAACATTTTGAAGTAGAAAGACTGAATTATATACTTGTAAAACATACTCCAATTATCTTTACCAACTTTGAAAATAATGTTATACAGTGTATACAAGTTGACCTAAAGTTCCCGAGCACCAGGTGTTTGTGGCATTAACCCGAAACCCTCGTGGATTTAAGATTCAACAGGTCATTGTATGTAAATCTCACTCTAATCCGATTTACTGACTCATCCCCCACAGTGAAAAGCAGTTCAGAATAGTTTTCCATTTAAAAGCATTTCTGATCTTACATTTTTGTTTCACTGCACTTTAAGTTGTACTTTTTATAAATAAGGGTCACTTACCATACATTTTCTATCATCTATACCAGCCAAATCCTCCTCAAACTCCTTTCCAACATCAAACTCCATTTGGTAGTTCCTAAAGGTGGTGAGAGTCTTGATATTAAAATGATCACCATTCTGAACAATCTCCTTATCAAAGATGAGATAGCTGGCAATTTTTCTGATGACAACATTCACATCTGTAAGTTGAATACATATAAAACTGGTCAATCATAGCCGTATGTGGTACATGAGCCATTTTTTTTTTTTTTTTTTTTTTTTGCTAATAATAGAATCAGATCTGCCAAGAGTACTAAAATTTATCTTTTGAGTACAAAATACAGACATGTATTTTTTCTTGCTTTGACTGTTTCCAACAGAATATATTCTGTAATATCTCATATACCTTGTTCAGCATAGAAAATTAATTTCACAGGAGTAGAATGAATAAATAAACAGAAAATGAAATATCAGCCTACCTAGTGCTTCCATGTATTCATCAAAGTTTTCATTACTTTTCATTTTCCAGAATCCATTCATGTCTACGGGAGACATATTTGCTTCTTTTTTGCGTTTGCCCTCTGCTCTGATGTTTCAGTGTTTCAACATTAAGGTGCGGTGTGGTGACTCAAATCACAGGACACGTTGTAATCCTAAAGCCAATTAGGACCTTTGGATTATCTCAAAGAGTGCAATGTCTGCTGTGGACATTTTTTATTTTTTATTTTTTATACAGGAGCTCTGTCGTCGGGAGTGAAATGCAATATATGATGCATCTCATGAGCTCATGTCAGTCAATGCATATGAACAGACAGACATGCCAGTTTGTAATTGTTTTGATTCTTAGCCTGTCAGCAGCACAACAGTCAGTCAAAGCAACAATCACAACGCTGTCAAACAGGCTTCCATTTATGCCTACAGACACCAGAGAGAGAGAGAGAGAGAGAGAGAGAGAGAGAGAGAGAGAGAGAGAGAGAGAGAGAGAGAGAGAGAGAATCGTTCACTGCACAAACATGAGGTGAAGACCTGTCAATAATGAGGCCAGTCTTGAGACGTTCCTGACTATAAATAACTCTAAAGTGTTAACAGTGGAATCTAGAATGAAAGATACAGAACTGTCACGATGAGCTGTTTACTTTTCAGATCATGGCCTGTTTCATCTTCCACAAACCACAAGAGAGCACCTTTGCCAACCAAACCTGTCTTCTTGTTTCTACACTACCATTCCAAATTCCAAATTTGGAGGTTTTTGAAAGTCTCTTACGCTCATCACGGCTGCATTTACTGGATTTAAAATACACCAAACTAAGTAATAATATTGTAAAGTAATACTACAATTTAAAACAACTAATTGTTTGCCATTTATAATACATTATTTTTGTATATTTTGTATATCATTTATTTTTGTGACGACAAAGGTGAATTTTCAGCAGCCACTACTCTTCAGTGTCACATGATGCTTCAAAAATCATTTTGCTGATCTGGTGCTCAAGAAACATTTCTTCTTATTATTAACAGTTTAATATTTAATTTGATTAATAGTTTTATGAAAACTGTGATACATTACTGATCTTATTTCAGGATTCTTTGATGAATGGAAAGTTTTAAGGAACAGCATTTATTTGGAATAGAAATATCTTTCAAAACAAATCTTACTGACCTCAAAATTTATGGAAAAAATAATTAAAGAATAAATCCCAGAAAAATAATGTCATTCTGTCTTCTTTTTTTTTTATGGAACAGGAAAAGCTGAATTTTTAGATTCTTTTCATTGTCTTATGGACATCAGTAAGGCCTGCCATATGCTAAGGACCAATACCAAATTCTTTCTCACTCTCATTCTCGTCCTACTTTCTTACTGGCGTGTTTTATGACGCACTGAAAGGAGCATTTAAGATAAAGTCTGACTCATAAATATACGCAAAGCGCTGCAACAGTGGTGACAGAATAAAGTGTAGCCTTTAGGCATCTTGATCTTCTGAAAATCAAACACTGGAAATGGTGCTTGTTCTTCTTGACATACTTTTTTGCTACTTATCTTGTCTTCCATGCTTAACAGCAGAGTCCAAATACAGAATTTCTCTGATCACAGGAATGAAGATCAAATACAGTGATGTTGTATAACCTCCCACCTACTCACCCCCTTTTCCAGTAGCCCCTCGCTGCAGAACTCAACATCCAGGGGTCATGGTTGGATTGGTAGGTTTAGGGGTGAAGCTCTGGGAGATGGGAAGGTTTAGGAATCAGGGGGTGAAGACGGGTGGGTTTAGGAATCAGGGGGTGGAGACGGATGGGTTTAGGAATCAGGGGGTGGAGATGGGTAGGTTTAGGTATATGTAACATCATATCACGTCCCCTGGATCTTGTGTTCTGCAGCGAGGACTATCTCCCCTTTTGTGGCAGCAGCATCTCAGTGGGTGATAGATTTATAATATTTTTATGCACTATGCCAATTACCATTTCAAAACTGACTGTTTCCAAAGTCATAATGAAAAGAGATGAGCAATAATTATTATTATTTTTTAATAATGTTATTATTATTTTTTTTTTTTTTTTTAGCTCGGAAACTAATGTAGCTAATTACATTTTTTTCACACATTTTCTCCTCGCACAATTCCTGCTTTGCTTTGTACTCATAATAGATATGTTTTGACCTCATGATCATTTCAATTTCAGGAGCTAACATTCGAGGACGCTGTGTGCAAGCAAGTGTACAAAAGAAAAGACTGATTTGTCATGTGATTCAGTTCATGTTGTTCTACTATCAAGTCTATCAAAATCAAGCTGTGTATTAACTTGTCTATATAAAGACAATGGAATGTTATGGCTCATCATTTCTTGTGAATGTAACTTAGTTAAATTTGTTATTTGATGTTTTCTCTCTTACCTGCTCACACAATCATAAAACATTTTTATTTTTATACAAATACATATTAATTGATGATATGCATGATTTAACACAACAATATAGAGCTATAAACATAATTAATTTCCCCAAAATGAGTTAAAAACCATTTTACATAAGGACTATTAAAGATCCAATCAATAGTATAACGGTCGAACAGACACATATCTAAAGCAAGCTATATTTGGTAATTAATTGATTTCATTAGGATATAAAAATTATTAACTACTATTTTATATTTATAATTATAATTTATATAATTAATTTATATATTTATAATTATAATAATTAGATGGTAGAAGATACACATTTAGATACATTGTAGAAAACGAGCAATTGTGTAATTATACTTTTGACTCAAGGCTATCTGAGATGTAGCCATGTAGCCATTGTATCAGGTGACTATGGCGACTACCCTTAATATTAATGAACCTTTTAAAATCATACTGCGATGAGACCTTTCAGGCACATTTAAGCACTGTATTTTTGGAGTGTTATTCATCATAAGTACACTGAACTTGGTACCATTTTTGGCTTTACAGATAAAGGGTAAGCTCAAATCTCGCCGCAAGCGCATATCGCCATGGAGCGTCCCTCAAAAGCCGAGTTCAACCGAAATTACCCGAAACACTCCGAAGCCGTCCGAGTGTCACGTCAACGCTTCCGACGTCAAGCGCACGGGCTTTGAGGAAGTTCCACGTCACATTTGCCCTGCCGTGCACAAAACTGCAGCCGAAAAAACACATCAGACTCTTGGTGGATGATATAAAATACTACAGGTGAAGGAGACCAAACCAGCAAACACAAACATGGTAAGTGTGGCGTCAGTATCTATATTACGGCCAATATTACAGCTGGTTCGCAGAATTTGTGTAAAAATACGCTTTAAGTAACGTTAGCTCGCGCTGTTAGCCTCGAAGGCCCTTAGAATGGCCACATAGACAACTCTATCATTTATTCAGTCTGTGAATTATTTATTTATTTTACCTCTCATTCAAGATAATACTTAAATTTAAAGCCGTTTACCATTACATATATTATCAACTAACGTAAACTGTTCACTTATATGATGTTATGGTGTGATATATTGTGTTTTGGCTAACAGCTGATGATATGAATGCGACTTTAACATTAAGTTATGTACACATTAATAAATAAACAGAAATTTTGAAATGTGCTGCTGTATATATTCTGTTCAGTAACATGGCAATTATCTTGAAGAGGCTTGATTTGTAGTGATTTTATTGCTTAATATCTGAACTGTAAAGGTTAGCCGCTGTTACTTTATCAGATTTTTAACTGGATGACAAATAGCAAATGTATTGTGGGGAAAAAGAGTCAAGTTTAAATAACAAAATGTCACTGTTTCTGTTCTTGAAATAGAGAACATTTGTGCTTTTTGTATAGACTTTTGGTTACCACTGTATACTTGGTGCTGCTAACCAAAGAGATGCTGATTAATCAACTTGTAATTGTCTTATCTTGTCTTCTAGCCTCTGAGGCTGGATATCAAGCGCAAACTCACGGCTCGATCTGACCGTGTCAAAAGCGTAGACCTTCATCCATCCGAGCCATGGATGCTGGCCAGTCTGTACAACGGCAGTGTCTGTGTGTGGAACCATGAAACACAGGTGACTAGCAGACCTTATGTTTTTCATCATTTACAATATAATACCATCTGATCTCCACATTTTACATTAAGGATACAGTAGTGTGTGTTGCATGTTTGTCTAATATTTTGTTTAATATCTTTCATAGACTCTGGTTAAGACTTTTGAAGTCTGTGACCTTCCAGTAAGAGCTGCCAAGTTTGTTGCCAGGAAAAATTGGGTCATTACTGGTGCTGTAAGTATATATATGTGAATAATAATAATATGTGCTTTTATATAATGTTATCAATACTGTTACACGTGTAATAATAAAAGAATATGTAACTTTTAATAAATTTCCTTTTTTGTAGGATGACATGCAAATTCGGATTTTCAACTATAATACACTAGAGAGAGTACATATGTTTGAGGCCCATTCAGATTACATTCGCTGCATCGCTGTTCATCCCACCCAGCCCTACATCCTCACAAGCAGTGGTATGCACAGATTAAATTTACATGAAGTATTTATATTGCATATGTACATACAGTATATGCATATGTTAATATGTATAACATAGTATACTACCATTAGTTAGTTCAGTAAAGAATTTACTTTTATTCGTCAAGAATGCATTAAATTGATCAAAGATGACAGTAAAGATATTTATAATTTTACAAAAATTCTATGTTTTCTATAAATGCTGTTTTTTTTTTTCTTGAGCACCAAATCAGCGTATTAGAAACTGAAGACTGGAGAAAAAGTTTTTTTAAATTTATAATAATATTTCATCCTTGGTGAGCATAAGAGACTTATTTTAAAAACATTGAAAAATCGTACTTACCCCAAACATTAAAACTGTGGCATATATGTACAAAATGTTCATGTTTAACACTCATTGGATCTGTGTACGTTTAGATGACATGTTGATAAAGCTCTGGGACTGGGAAAAGAAATGGTCCTGCAGTCAGGTGTTTGAGGGCCACACACACTATGTCATGCAGATTGTCATCAACCCCAAAGACAACAATCAGTTTGCGAGTGCATCGCTGGACCGAACCATTAAGGTACGACTGAACACTCACGCAGGCCAGAGCAAGTTTGAATCTGACTTCTTACATTTCACCTATAATTTCTTCCGTGTTTTGTTTCAGGTTTGGCAACTGGGCTCTTCCTCCCCTAACTTCACTTTGGAGGGCCATGATAAGGGGGTGAACTGTATTGATTATTACAGTGGAGGAGATAAACCCTATCTTATATCTGGAGCTGATGACAGACTGGTCAAGATTTGGGACTATCAGGTTTATTTGATATTGATAATATTGATATGCTTAATGCAGCAAGTCACTCCTGGCTGTTTATTTACTTCTGTTCTGTGTACCTCTCGCTCTTTAGAATAAGACATGTGTGCAGACGCTCGAGGGTCACGCTCAGAATGTGTCCTGTGTAAACTTCCACCCAGAGCTGCCAATCATCATCACAGGATCTGAGGATGGTGAGTTGTGGCACATTTTCATTATAATGTTATAGATCTTTTAATGATCACTTGTTTTATAAAACTACACTGCTTCATTCCTGATCCAAATGTTACTCTCTATGTTTTATTTTTCAGGCACGGTTCGTATCTGGCACTCCAGCACTTATCGTCTAGAGAGCACTCTGAACTATGGTATGGAGCGGGTGTGGTGTGTGTGTGGCTTGCGCGGCTCCAACAATGTGGCATTGGGCTATGACGAAGGGAGCATCATTATCAAGGTACTAAAAATAATACAAAAGTAACACCATGCTGTTTCCTGTCAGTGGTGTGACATATTGGTTAAAGCTCTGGACTGTTAATTGGAAAGTTCAGTCCCTGCAACAAGAGATCCATCCTGTTGCTCCAGGGCCAGGGCTGTCAGCAAGAGAGTGGAGGATAGAAAATGTTCCAAAAGATTTCTACTTCAAATAAATGTTGTTCTTTTGAACTTTCTTTTCAAAGAATCCTGAAAAAAGTATCACAGATTCCAGAAAAATATTAAGCAGTTTTCTGCTTGTGAACAGTAGTGTATATAGATCCATTTACATGATCCAATTAATTAATTATGTGAAGAGCTTTATATAATGTCATATCTCTTGTGGAGAGTTCTCTATTAGTTATATAGTTTATATTTGGGTTTTAGCTTGGTCGTGAGGAGCCAGCCATGTCAATGGATACCAGTGGAAAAATCATTTGGGCCAAGCACTCTGAGATTCAGCAGGCTAACCTCAAAGCCATGGGGGATGCTGAGATTAAAGATGGTGAGAGGCTGCCACTGGCGGTGAAAGACATGGGCAGCTGTGAGATCTATCCTCAAACTATTCAGCACAATCCTAATGGAAGGTAAGACGCTAACATCGTTTTTTTTTTGTTTTTTTTTAGCCCTGCTCATTTACATGTTCTCTGATCCTTGCTACTATTTATTAAAGTAAATATAATTTTACAGTTGTTGTATAATTGACGTTTCTCAACATCCAGAGGTTCAGTACTCTTAATCTTGTGTTTAGGTTTGTGGTGGTTTGCGGAGATGGAGAGTACATCATTTACACTGCCATGGCTCTAAGAAATAAGAGCTTTGGATCTGCACAGGAATTTGTCTGGGCCCATGATTCATCTGAGTAAGTACTCTATAAGCATATAGAATATGCATGTAGAAGATAACTGTCAAAAACACTTAATACTGATGTTACTTGTTTTAAATTAGGTACGCAATTCGGGAAAGCAGCAGTGTGGTGAAGATCTTCAAAAATTTTAAGGAGAAAAAATCTTTTAAACCAGACTTTGGAGCAGAAGGTAAACCCTATTTTCACTTACATCGTGGCCAGTAGTAATCTCTGCATTTACGATTTTGTATGCAAATGAAGCACAAAAAAAATAAAAAATACATAAGTGTAGTATACTGCATACTCAGTTCCTTTCATTACATTTAATCCTGAATGTAGTAAAACAGGTATTATTTTATGTATATGAATGTTTGTGTGTTTGCAGGCATCTATGGTGGTTTCTTGCTGGGTGTCCGATCAGTGAATGGCTTGGCTTTCTATGACTGGGATAACACAGAGCTGATTCGCCGCATTGAGATCCAACCCAAACATGTGAGTCAACTGCTCCAGTCCTTCATTATTTCGTCTGAATTTTATTACTGTATCTGGACCAATTGCACATTGCATCTGTTTTCAGATTTTCTGGTCAGACTCTGGTGAGCTGGTGTGCATTGCCACAGAGGAGTCTTTCTTCATCCTGCGCTATCTGTCAGAGAAGGTGGCCGCATCACAGGAGTCAAATGAGGGGGTTACTGAAGATGGTATTGAAGATGCTTTTGAGGTAGGTGTACATAAGTGTTCATGTTTAACCAGATGAAAAGAGTTGTTTCAGAAGTAGAGCAAGTTGTTACATTTTAATAGAATTAAAAAAAAAATGGAATTCCCTTTATACCTTGCCTTTTCTATTTGTTTGTTTTGAATTGTCCTTGTAATTGCCAAAAATCACAATAAAAAATGGGAATGAAATCCTCTAATAAATCATTTTTGATTTGTCCCTGTAATTGCCAAAAATCACAATAAACAATTAATTGATCATGTTTTACCACGGTATGCGGTATTATCACGGTATTGAAATTAAGTTTTAAAAAAGTGGTCATAATACAGTATAACAGGTTAAATAACTTTTTTCTTATAACAAAAATCACTGAACATTTAAATGCAATAAAGCAATACAAAAAATATATTTAAAGTTAAAAATTTTACACCGATTAAAGTGCAAAAGAACTTTACAATCACTTTACAATAAGACCTCATTAGTTAACCTTAGTTAATGCATTAACATCCACAATGAGCAATAGCTACATTTGCTACAGAAGTTACTAATCTTTGTTAAAAAATACAAGTCTTAGCTCATGTTAGCTCATTAAATAACACAGTTGCAACTTTTGATTTTAACAATGTGTTATTAAATATTGGAATACCTAAGATTAATGAATGTTCAGAAGAATTTTTCATTGGCAGTTTGTTAACTAATGAACTCTAATGTAAAGTGTTAATGAACAATAAAGAATCAAAACACTTTCACACAATATCTAGGACGTGTTATAGTCCAGATTAAAATGGGAAAAAAAATTATGGAAATATATAAATATTATTTTATATTATTTAAATGTTTAGAAAGTAGCAGATGCTTTTATTTATGGGGTTTCCAGGGTAAGGGCTGCAGTTTCTGCAGTTTAGCGCCATCTGCTGTCAGAGAGTGAATGTGCTTTCATTCAGCGCGTCTCTCACGTGTTCCTCCATGTGCTTCTTGTGCGTGCTTGTTTACAACAGAGTTCACACGGGTCTTTAAAGCAGCATACAAACGGTGTTGTGCATTTTGACCAGTTGATGGGAAAAGTATTCTTAAAATGCATTTCAAATTCTGAATAATTTGTAATATATAATTATTCTCGGTATTTGGAAGTGCCCACGATAACAATATCGTGCATATTCATTACCGCGATATATCGCATTACCGAATACCGGCACAAGTCTATTTAAAACACAACCAGGACTTATCTTAAAATGGTAAATAGAGTCCATTTTAATTTAATATTGACTTCAAAAATTTGAAACAAATTGTCTGAGCTCCTGATGGTCTGTGTTTGTGTGTGCAGGTCCAGGGAGAGATTCAGGAAGTGGTAAAGACTGGTCTGTGGGTGGGAGACTGTTTCATTTACACCAGCTCAGTCAACAGACTCAACTACTTTGTCGGAGGAGAGATTGTCACTATTGCTCACTTGGACAGGTGCAGTCAAAGTTCCCTGTATCTGAAATATGTTTTCAGCATTTTATTGGGGTGTATCAGTCACACTCACTACCATTACAAAGTTTCAAGAATTAAAAAAATTTTTTTTAAAGGTTTTTGAGTCTCTTATTCTCTAAATGCAGTAAAGTGAAAGTTCAAAAAAACTGTAATATTGTGAAATATTATAACAATTTAAAATAACTGTACTTAACATTTACATAATATATATTAAAATAATTTTTAGTCTTCAGTGTCATGATTCTTCAGAAATCGTTCTGATATGCTGGTTTGCTGCTAAAGAAACATCTTTTATTATTGTCAATAATGTAAAACGGATGTGTTGCTTAATATGTTTGTGGATAATGTTAATGAATAGAAAATTCAAAGAACAGTATTTATTAGAAATATAAATCTTCTTCTAAAATTATACATTTCTTTTGTCACTTTATCAATTTAATACACCCTTGCTTGAATAATTTATTTTTAAAAAGTCTTACTGACACCAAACTCTGAACGTTAGCATAAATATGCACATAAAACATCTATTTATTATTCAGTTAGTCTAACAGTGACTTATTTTCCTTAGAACCATGTACCTTCTGGGATACATTCCTAAAGATGACCGTCTTTACCTGGGTGACAAGGAGCTGAACATAGTGAGTTACTCTCTTCTGGTGTCTGTCCTGGAGTACCAGACAGCTGTCATGCGCAGAGACTTTGGCATGGCAGACAAAGTACTGCCCACTATCCCTAAAGAACAGAGGACCAGAGTTGCCCACTTCCTGGAAAAACAGGTAAGACTTTAAATGTTTACATGTAAGCTATGATTTGCATGATATAAGGTATATAATTATAATGTTACGTAAATAAAAATAAAATTAGAATTAGAATTATATTGTTCTTGCTCTGCTAGAATAACAGCAGCTAAGGCTAACTCATATGTTTTGGCAATATTTTTCTTGTTCGAAAGTGTTAAAAAAAATATGGATGGTGATGAAGTACAAGTACTTTTGAAGATCAATATATATAATTGTGTGTCAGGAAAACCTGATTGGCTGCCAAATGTGTAGTAAATCTAAATGATATTCTGCATATATTCTGTGATATCTAAAGGATCTTTGTCTATGTGCCGGTAGGGTTTCAAGCAGCAGGCTCTGGCTGTGTCCACTGATCCAGAGCACCGGTTCGAGCTGGCGCTACAGTTAGGAGAGCTGAAAATTGCTTATCAGCTAGCAGTAGAAGCTGAGGTTTGTTATTATACACCAGTGGTAAAGCCCCCTAGTGGTGGCCAAGCTCAATTGCGTAATACTTGTGGAAAAAAAAAACTGTTTTGTAAACGTAATGTACAGTATTCTGCTTGTAAGCTTATATGATAAAGATGTCTAATGTTACTGCTTTTCTTCTGTAGTCAGAGCAGAAGTGGAAGCAGTTGGCAGAGTTGGCCATCAGTAAGTGCCAGTTTAGTTTGGCTCAGGAGTGCCTCCATCATGCCCAGGACTATGGAGGACTTCTGCTCCTGGCCACAGCATCTGGCAACGCCGCTATGGTTGCCAAGCTTGCAGAGGGGGCAGAGCGTGACGGCAAAAACAATGTTGCCTTCATGACCTACTTCCTGCAGGGAAAGTAAGTATCATAGGAGAAAATACCTTCGTCAGCTGAAATACAAATAGAAATATGTTGACTACAGATGTTTTACTTTTGTGGATTTTCATTTTATAGTCTACTATTAATTCTTACACTGCTGGAGGAAGTCATGTTTCAGTAACAGATTGTTCTTTTTTTTTTGTCTTGCCAGACTGGACAACTGTTTGGAGCTTCTGATCAAGACAAATCGTCTACCAGAAGCAGCCTTTCTTGCCCGCACATATCTGCCCAGCCAAGTATCCAGGTCCGTGTTCAGTGCCACAGTAGTATCCACAGCAAGGAAACAACTTGCAGTAAAGTGAAGGAATATTTTACAAGGGCATAGAACGTACTACTAGAAGAAATAGTATGAATAGAAAATAGTATGCACAATATGCTAATTTTAATTAATGGACAATAATTGTTCAGCTTACAATAAGGACACACTGTAAGATTTGACTTGATCTTTAGTTTCCAGTGTGACAAACCTAAAATGAGTCTCTCTTTGACTCTTGTTTGATCAGACTCATAAAAATGAAGACAATTTGGCACTACATTTAAATAAAATTAATTATTTATTTATTAATTTATTTTTTTCAGAGTGTGAAATGTTATCTTTACAATTCTGTAACTGTGTGTTTGTTAACAGGGTGGTGAAGCTTTGGAGAGAAAGCTTGTCTAAAGTGAATCAGAAAGCTGCAGAATCTCTGGCAGACCCCACAGAGTATGAGAACTTATTCCCAGGCCTGAGAGAGGCCTTTGTGGCAGAGCAGTACCTGAGAGAGACCTGCCTCGGCAAAACCAGACCTGCCACTGACTACCCACTGGTCACGGTAAGAAAACAGCTCTTGGAAAAATTTTTTCTTTTCATTTTCACCCAGTGGTATTTTACTATTATTTATATGCTATTGTTATTAATATTTTGAGTTATCTTTTTTTATATATTCAGTTTTAGTCAATTTTAGTCATTTGTATTATTTTGAGTTTTTTTTAAAACATTTCTATTTATCATTCATTTTTATTTTGGTTTTAGTAATTGTAGTAAATGTTCATCAATTTTTTATTTTATTTCAGCTTTATTTCAATAACCAAAAACATTTAATAGTTTTACTTTTAATTAACATTAAACAACACTGTCTTCCAAAATCTCCTTCTTTGTTTACTTATGAGATCTAAGCAGTGCTTTTGCAGGCTATTTACTCACTGACCTATGCAAGTCAAATCGAAACTAGCAAATATAACTAGATTACACCCCATAGGGGTCACTATATTGTAAAACCATTACAATAATAATGCTTGATCAAGGAGTTTGAAAACTGATGATCACTGCTTACTGCTCAAAGTTTTTTTTTTTTTTTTTTGTTTGTTTTTTTCAAATCCATTTTTTGTTTTTTTTTAGTGTGTGTGTGTAGAATGTGTAAAAAAAAATCCCCTCTCATTTTTCTTTCTTTAGCCCAATGAAGAAAGGAATGTGCTGGAGGAGGCCACTGGTTATGAACCCAAAGGAATTATCCCCACTCCCACACAGGTGTGTGTGTGTGTGTGTGTGTGTGTGTGTGTGTGTGTGTGTGTGTGTGTGTGTGTGTGTGTGTGTGTGTGTGTGTGTGTGTGTGTGTGTGTGTGTGTGTGTGTGTGTGTGTATTTATCAAACACGTTTTGTTGATGGTATTACACTATAGCCCATGATATCAGAGCAAATGGGTGGTCTAAAGAGCTCACATATATCTTTCTGCATGAACTAATCAAATTGTCTGTGTATGTTCAGCAGTTGAAGGATGCAGAGGAGGCCCCAGAGGATGTGGGTGTTTTGGCCTCTGTGACGGCAGCCGTCTCGGCTCCAGTAGTTGCAGCAGTGCCTACTGTGAGTCATCCAGAATCCCAGCCTGCTGAGAAGACAAAGAAAGAGCTTCCCAAGGTGACAGCAGCAGAACAAAAGGTATGTGGTCCAAATATATTGTTAAAAAAACATTAACATCAGACATGATGTAACCTCACTTTCCGATTTATTTTGATTATTGATGAATTGGAGGATGATTTGGATAACATGGAGCTTGATGACATCGACACCACAGACGTCAATCTGGATGACGACTTCTTAGACGACTAAACCCTCAGCACTGAAGCATTCAGTTTATTTAAGTGACCAAACCTTTTTTTATTTGTTCCTGTTAGACCTGCAGAGCTGAAGTCTAGGGTGAACTGGATTGAAAATAAATACGTCTTTTAGGGCGTACCACTGATGGAAAGACAAGGAGAAATGTGCTTTATTAAAACTTTTTGTACTTCATTCTGGACCTTCAATTTACATTTTACCAGTACATCAAGGTATATGTTGATTCCTGTATGTTCAACCATGATGAATCATGGCACCATTATTCATAATAAAGATAACTACTCTACTACAATGATTTGTCCTGTCATAATATTGTTTGTTTTAATATTCTGTTAAATATAAAGTCCTTTATTAACCACCTTGAAATGACCCCTTTTATGAAAAATGTTAAATGTGCTCTGCAAAATCAAATACTGATACATTTTACAGACTTCGGAAGAAAAAAAGGGCAGATGTTATTTATTCAGAGACACTTGTAACGGAGCCAGAATTTTAACAAAAATAAGTTTTCTTAGGTAAAATGATATTAAGAAATCAATAATATAAAAATAAATACTAGACCATCATGAAACAGCTGTACAAATTTCAGTGGACATTTTAATCTTAAAATATTCTCCTTTAAAAGAAAATCCCCGTTAATGCTATGCTAAAAATGATGGGTATGGGTCAACTAGTAATTTTGCATGTCAAATTTAGATCAAATTAAATCTCTTTGCATAATAAGTAACCTTTGTCTTTTCACCTCAGCTAACATGATTTAAGAATACTGTGAAATTACTTAAATTATGTTTGAAAACCTTACTGCAATATAAAGTACCAAGACTGCCCATCCAGCGCCAGTGTACCTGTTTTACCTTTGATATTACAGAGCAAATGATCCATCAATGGTTTCCCTCAGTTCTTATCTATGTTGATAAAATCAGTACATGCTCCTGCTGCTATTCTGGCACAGTTGGATGGAGTTAAATAGAATTTCAAGTTTTACTGCAGATGAAAGAATCTGCAAGCATCGTTCTTATCTGTAGTACTGTTCTTTCTACAGTAAAGGAAACATTTTTGTAAGCCAGTGGCTAGAACGTTCAGTAGAATGTTCACATTAAAAAAAAAAAAAAAAAAAAAAAAAAAATTGATGCTACTCCTTTAAAATTGGTACAGAAAACTTTTAATAAATAGCATCCTGTCCAGTAGATGGAGCTAGTGCTCCTAAATGATTAGTATTTGTCAGTTTAACTCATTGAGTAGGCAAGAGGCTCTGAGGAAGAGCACAGCTGTAACATGGGTTCCTTTGAGGGATCGGTTTGGTGATAAAGCTGTCATTTGTGTCACATATTACCAAGTACAAAACAACTAGTTGATAAAACATGATTGATGATCATTTGTTAACATCATGTAATTGTTCACCTTGATTGAACTGTGAAAATATGGCTGCCACTTTGCCCTTTCCTCATTCTGTCAGCTATCTCTACACTTCCTCTTTAAAAGACTCTGTTGTTCTAAGATGTTGCCACAGCTTGTGCAAAAACTGTCTACAGAGCTACTGGGAGCTCAACAAGTCCCTGGAGTATCCTGTTTGTTTGAGGGAGGCATACTGTTCTGTTCTTCTACATCATTTAAGTATTTCTCGCTTGGCCTCAGAGGGTGAATCCTCTCAAGACAGCAACTTCAAACCACTCTCACCCATGTGGGGAATGCAGAAACTGAAATGGTAAGTGAGCTGCATTACACTTTACTAAAGAGAAAACTACACTTTTTTTTACTTTGATCGTGAAATAACTAATAACTGTGTTTGAGGGATTTGCTGTGATGCAGGTATAGATTTTACCACCTTTCTGATGAAAACAGCAAAGTAGGAGCACAAAACTTTTCTACTGATTCTGTGCAACATGTTATTATCTTGCTGTTTTATGGATTAAATAGTAGCAGTAGAAGAAGAGTATTTTAGCCAGTAGAGATTGCTATAATTTTGTATTAAGTATGCAAAGTCAAATTAAGGTGCTTTCTAGATCAAGTCAGGAGGTGGGAATATCTGAGCTGAAATTTCCCACTTCCAACCTCAATGTATTAATTGTGCTTTTTTGATTTTAGGTGGATTATGTATTGCATACTGAAGAATCTAAGAATCTTATTGTGTTACGTATAATCATTCATTTTATTATTCCATTTAATCCTATAATCATTTATAATAATCATTATAGCCATTTAAATACTTATTTCATTGATTCATTAATTGATTAGTCATTTATATTATGTTATTGTTTTTATATTATTTTTCCCTCATTGTTTAGTCTTATGATGTGTGGTTTTAAAGGCTTTGTTTGTCTTCGTGAGTAAGAGATAAGAGGGAATGTTTATGGACACTCAAGGTTTATGGGATGTTGTGAAGCAGTTTTGTATAACACTACTTGTTGGAAGTCTAACTAAGACTACTCAATAAACTCTAAATCATCATTACTTCGTTTCCTGCTTCTGCTCGTCTCTGGCTTTGCTTAGTCACCTTCTTGGATGATAGAAGACTGTAAATGGAGTTTTGAGTTTTAGACTTCTTCTTAACAGGTTTCGGGTGTTAAACAACTTTGCTAACTAGTTGTTCTGTTACCAGACAAAACGGATATTTTCTGACAGGATTTGGCATCCGGGAATGGATCTGATATTTCTGTTGAGGAAGCATGATCTAATAATACCTTGAATATGATGCAAGTCACTTTGGATAAAAGCGTTCAAAAGCTGGTGGAGTTTATTATTATTAAGTGTCAGCCATTCTATCTACCAAAGGAATATACAGCCATACTGCTCGTTGCTGTTCACATTCCTTCCTGCTCAAAAATCAACAACAGGAGTGAGGCACTGAATGATCTGTACCAGGACATCAGTGAGCAGCAGACAGCCCACCCTGATGCTTTTTTTCATCTAGGCTGGGGATTTCAACCATGCAGACTTAAAGAGCGTGTTCCAAAAAATACACCAACACATTAACTTTCCATCAAGAGGTAAAAATATTTTGGATTTTGTTTACACCACCCAGAAAGGAGCTTACAAAGCCCTCCCCCTCTCCCACCTTGGTTCCTCAAACCACATCACTGTCATGCTTATGCCTGCATACAGACCGCTCGTTAAAGTCACCAAACCAGTTCACAAACAGATACAAGTGTGACCTGAAGGGTCATCAGAGGCTCTTCAAGACTGTTTTGACATCACTGACTGGAATATGTTTAAGCAGGCTTCCACATACAATAACTCCACAGACCTCCAAGAGTACTCAGAGACTGTCACTGCCTACATCACCAAGTGTATTGATGATGTAACAGTCACAAAGACCATCACTGTCTGGGCCAACCAGAAGCTGTGGATGACAGGGGAGGTCTATAGACTCATGAAGATGTGGAACGCTGCCTTCAGAGCTGGAGATTAGGGGGGCCTGAGGACAGTCAGGGCCAATCTTTCCTGCGGCATCAGAGAGGCTAACAGACAGTACTCCAGGAGGATAGCCCATCAATTCAGCGACAGCAGAGACACCCCCACTGTGGACCTGTGACAGCACCATCTCCCTGCTGAATGAGCTGAATGCCTTCTTTGCTCGCTTTGAGGCACAAAACAGCACCACTGCACAGAAGACTCCGACTCCTCCTGGTGACCAGGTGATGATGCTGTCCCCGGACATCGTGAGGAGATCCTTCAGCAGGATCAACGCACGCAAAGCTCCGGGTCCTGACAACATTCCTGGGCGTGTACTGAGAGACTGTGCAGTGGAACTCACTGATGTCTTCACAGACATTTTCAACATCTCGCTTAGTCAGGCTGTTCCCACATGCTTCAAAGCTACCCCCATCATTCCAGTCCCAAAGAAGCTGTCTCCATCCTGCTTCAATGACTACCGTCCAGTTGCACTTACCCCTATTCTCATGAAGTGCTTTGAACGGCTAGTCATGCACCACATCAAGTCTGCCCCCTCCCCCAACCCGGACCCCTTCCAGTTTGCATATCGGTCCAACCGCTCGACCGATGATGCCATCACCACTACCCTCCAATTAGCACACACACATCTAGAGAAAAAAGACTCATACATCAGAAAGCTGTTCATAGACGTCAGTTCAGCATTCAACACAATCATCCCTCAACAGCTCATTAACAAACTGGTCCAGCTGGGGCTCAACACTTCACTGTGCAACTGGCTGTTAGACTTTCTGACTGGAAGACCTCAGGCAGTATGGGTCAGCAGCAACACATCCAGCACCATCACACTGAACACTGGGGCCCCCCAAGGACGTGTGCTGAGCCCCCTCCTCTTCACTCTGCTGACCCACTACTGCACAAGTTCACACAACTCCAACCTCTTTATTAAGTTTGCAGATGACACGACTGTGGTGGGTCTCATTAGCAACAGAGATGAGAAAAAATACTGGTGCAGTGACAACAATCTCTCTCTGTATCTGGAGAAGACGAAGGAGATTGTTGTTGACTTCAGGAGAGTGCACACTCAGCATGCTCCTCTGACCATCAACGGTGCGACTGTGGAGAGAGTGAGCAGCACCAAGTTCCTGGGTGTGCACATCTCAGAGGACCTCTCCTGGACCGACAACAGCGCAGCACTGGCCAAGAAATCACAGCAGCGTCTCTACTTCCTCCGCAAACTGAGAAGAGCCAGAGCCCCAGCCCCCATCATGTGCACCTTAAACAGAGGCACCATCGAGAGCATCCTGACTAGCTGCATCAATGTGTGGTATGGCGCCTGTAACATGTCCTGCCGGAAGACTCTTCTACGTATAGTGATAGCAGCGGAGAAGATCGTTGGTGTCACCCTCCACTCCCTCCCGGACATTTATGGAACCCGTCTCACCCGTAAAGCTCTCTGCATCGCAGGTGATCCCACTCACCCGTCACACAGCTTCTTCAGTCTGCTGCCATCAGGGAGGAGACTGCGAAGTCTCCAGGCCAGGACCAGCAGGTCTGAAGGACAGTCCCGACCTTGCCCCCCTCCCCTCTTTTACCCCATGCACCACTGAATTCTGAACCTCAGTGACCCCCACCCCCCCAATCCCCCAGCTCCCATTATCACACTGGGACCTGCACCAGACACTTTGTACAGCATTGGTGAGCAGTTAACTGACCTCATTCAACTAGCTCTTCTGTCAGTTTTAAATAAAGAACTACTCTCTGATATTTTTGACACTTTAATCAGACTGAATAAGCTCTTTGGCACTACAATCATTATATCTGCACTGTTTACTTCGCTGGGTTGCACTCTATCTGCCATGTGCCTTGTGCTGCTTTACTTATCTTTCTTTTTACATGACCTATTTGTATATTTGCATAGTTGTACTTTATATTTTATTATCTGTATTTAATGTTCTACTGTTAGTGTTATCTGTATGCACCAAGGGTCTGAGAGTAACACAATTTCAATTCTGTATGTATGTACTGTACATGTGGAAGAATTGACAATAAAACAGACTCGACTTGACTAAATGTCTATGCTAACACCAACAGCAAACAGTAGAGAAGGACACATCAGTGGCAATGAGCACTATTGTCAGCATCAAGACTGAAGAGGACATCAGTACCATGGTCCAGATGTTGATGGAGGTCAAATATGAACCAATTGAATGCAATGACATACACTGAAGGACATTGCCTCATTGTCAGCATATGTCTTCCTAGTAGAGAACTCCTTTTCTAAACATCACTGGAGCAGTCCAATGAAACCAGGTGAGTGTTCAATCTCATAAAAATGTAAAGATCAAAGATGCCTTGTTAGTACAAAAATGCTTTGAAATAAGAAATGTGAAATCAACAGTCAGCCTCTAAATCTCTTTTGCTTGCTTAGTCACTGAGTCAAGTTCCTTTGGTTCTCCTAAAAACCTTTGGTTTAAACATGATTTACTGCTTCTGGGGACGAGGAAGTAGATACAGACGTGATGCTACATGACAGCATTTCTGCACCCAGTTCCATCTTAAAGAAACCCAAAGAATCTAGTAACAATTCTCATCAACCGCCATCAACTACTTATAAATCATTAAGGTCCAACCTCTGTCTAAAATGCGGCATGAGTTTCAAAAGAAAGTCATACTTCAGAGCCCATGAGAAGGTGCACTTCTTGAAGAAGCCACACCACTGCTCCACCAGTGGAAAGAGTTATGTTGGTAAATATGAGCTCTCCATGCACATGCGGCTACACACTGGCAGGAAGGTGTTGGACTGTTCTTATTGCAAAAAGTTGTTCATCAGGGAGAGTGGACTGAAGTCCCACTTGCGAAGCCCTACAGGGGAGAAGCCATTCTCTTCCTCACAATGTGGGAAAATCTTTTCTCGAAGAAGTATCCTAAATACTCCATTGTGGTTGCACATAGGCACCCTGCCCCACCAGTGCAATCACTGCAGGAAGCTTTTCAACACTGCGGCAGCTATGAGAGTCAACAAGGCAACCCATAACAGAGAGAGAGACCCTTTCTGTGCCTGCAATGTGACAAGAAGTTCATCAATAAGGTTGACTTGGACATCCACCTGGATAGTCACGCCGGGAAGAAGCTGTTCTGTGTGTGGGGAGAGTTTCTTGAGGAAGCAAGAACTCAACACTCCTCAAACCATTCACCAAGACAACCATCCTTTTCATTGCACAGACTGTGAGAACAGCTTCAAAAGGTTGAAGCCACCTCACATCGCACATGAAGATCCATTCCTCTGACACCCCCTACAAATGCACATACTGTAGCAGATCCTTCAAGCATCCCAACAGCCTCAAAATGCATGAGCATCTTCACACTGGAGAGAAACCCTACATTTGTGAACAGTGGGAAAAGGCTCCCCTCTTCAGGAGACCATACTAGACACCTGGCCGTACATTCTGATGTAAAATCCTACAAGTGCCCAAAATGTGACAGGAGCTTTGATTCAAGAACAGTATGAGTTCCCACCAGGTCACACACACTGGAGAAGGACCTTTCCATTGCAAGAAGTGTGGTAGGAGCTTTGCTAGGCTCGCAAATCTCCAAGGGCATGAGGTGGTGCACACCGACAAAAGATGTTACAGCTGTTCTCTATGTGGTCTGGCCTTCAAGTCCTCCTCTACTCTCAGGAGCCACCTGATAATCCATTCCAACAAGACTCTGTTAGACTGCACCACCTGTGGCAAAACCTTCACTCGTCAAGACACTTTCAAAGGGTATGAAGACATTCAGGCTAGGATCAAAGTCCACAAGTGCTCAGAATGTGAAAAATGCCTGAGCTCAGCAAGTTGCCTGAAATTGCACATGCAATTTGCACATGAAAAACTTCAGTTCTGTGTCCTGCCTCCTGAAGCACCGGCAGATTGCACACACCGATGAGAAGCCATATGTGTGCTTTGAGTGTGGGGAAAGCTTTAACACAGATGGGAAACTGGTTACTCACCAACTACAGCATTCAAGACAGATGACTCATGTTTGCTCCCATTGTGGGAAGACGTTTGCACGGAAAGAGACACTAAGACGACATGAAAAGATGCACTCAGAGGAGAGGCCTCACTGGTGCTCAGAGTGTGGGAAAGAATTCATGAGGAGCGATCAACTAACACATGACAAGAGAAATTAAACAGCAGTAATGTTTTCATTTTGAGTTCTACTAATATTTTTTTTATTGGCCATTATATTTTAGTGATATGAGTTGCTATTGAATTGATATAGCCTGTTAATATGCACAGAACTGCTTTAATATTTTCTCTTGCTACTGAATTATTTTACTTTTGTCCAGGCATTCGAGTAATGGACTGAGGATTGAAGATTGAGAAATATTGGCCCCCTCTTGAGTTCATTTGAATGGCACTTTATTCTACTTATCACACCACCAGATGGCAGTCTATGCTTTGAGACAGAATTGAATGATTTGTGGTACTAAAAAGGTGCCTAAAAACTCAGTTGCAGAACCTTCTCTAAAATCATGAAATATAAAAGCATTTCAATGTAAAGTAAAAGACAAGACAAATGTATTGTGCTTTTTTTGTTTCAGTGTCTAAAAAATATTATGGATGTTGTGTTCTGTCATTAAAGACATTCATACACTGATGTGATGTTTCTTTTATAAAAACGTAAAAATTATAGTCCACTTTTAGAATAACCCCTCATGTGTTTGGGTTGCCACTTTCCCCTTTCAAAATGAGTCTGATAAATACATAATGCCACTTAAATATGTAACAACAGTCCACATGTCTGAAAAGGAAATTGGATTCTGATGCAAATGGCTTATATCAGCCAGAGGCGAGGACTAGCTCTGGGATTTAAATAAACTATCGTTTCTTCAGAAGCTGCTGTCTTTGCATTAACCCGCTCTTGTACCCAAAGGGTACAATAATGCCATGAATCATAAAGAGAAATCATATGTACATATTACTTTGGGTAAATGTTCCAAATTGGATATTTGATTGGATATTTCTGGTTAAAAAGTGAGTTTAGCCTTTTTACTTGATGCATAGTGTTTAAAAAAAGCACATTGCTGCATAATACTAACTCTAGATTCTACATTTTGTGCTTTAAGCTTTTAAAGTGGCCACTTGATACAACTCAATGCAGCACTGATAGTTAAGAAATGTCATAAAAGGTACTGTGCTATAAATAGTCACAAATTATATATTTTCATGATAATGATAGTGTCCACGCTGTCAGAAAAGACTCTTGTGAGTTCATCACCCAGGCACTTGATCTTTCAATTTTGTGCCAATTTCTCCATATGTCTTTGATTCTTTATTATTTTTAACCAATCAAGTGTTTGCTTGTGTATTCCCATTTGGTCATGTGGATGTTTGCAGACTCAGATTCCACTTCAGCAATTTTATTCCCAGTTGAAGAAATAAACATAGTAAGAAATTCTAAGTCTGGTCAGGGGAGAGTCACACTCTGTCTCCCTGACAACAGTCACTAGGCAACTAACATTTGTCATCCCTTTTCTTTCTTACCTCATGTCCCGTTTCCAACCATCTGCCTTTAGAGTGAAGCCATCAAACCCTTTCTAATACAAATATAGTTCCTCACCTCAAGGAGTGTCATTGCAAGATTTAGCTGCTGGTTTGCTTGCAAGAATCTAGACCTCATCACAATTGCAGGGAAAAATCTCAAACACATACCAGGATATCATAACAAATTGTCTTTATTCTCTCATTTTCAAAGACAGAGTGGATAACATTCATCAATAGTGAGAAACAAGTGAATGGTGCTGCCATGTTTGACCTCGGAACGTTTCCAGAACGTTGTGTTTTCATTGTTGTTGCATAAGCCTGTGTGGCCAGCCCCCACAGAAATGCTTGGTCCTATGGCATATTCAGTGGATTTCATGAGATCATGTGTTGATGGGTCTAAAATCCGAGTAGGTGAAAATACAAACAAAACCTGACTGGCTCTGTGTCTCCTCTTATGGCTCAAAATATGCTCACATGGTACCATCCTTAAACACTCCTACAATTCCAGCCAAACAGATATAATTTGTGGTAACCCTCACAATAAGGCTACAGCAAATTTATAGAACATTATTAAACAAACAACCATTTCTAACCCTAACTATTAACTACCTCTAAAATCATATGGAAATAACGGGTTGAAAAGAATGATGTTCAAATCCTCTCAAACGACTTGCATCAGTGCTCCTCAATGCATCAATGATTGCATGGTGCTCAGTTAACACAATTTCAACTTTGACCTTGTTAGCTGACCTTTCAAAGCTTTGACAATGATAACCAGACTTGAAGGTACAAGAATCTGTGTTTTTCAGAAAAGATTTCGCATCCCTAGATGTCTTTTTAAAGTACAAAGCAAATAAATAAAAAGTTAAACTTTAAGTGTATGCTTTTAAAGGCATTTTGAATGGCTAAATGGCTATTTTTTTTTCGCCATTTATTTTTACATTTTTTTTTTTTCATTAGCATCCCAAGATCTCACTTACAGATCTACTTTGATTGGAGTAACCTAAGACAGTAATATTTTGCGAAACCACATGCTTTCTTTGAAGCTCTGGTGCAATTTATATGAAAGCGTCTTAAATCTAATATATTGGCTGAAATAAACAAAATTCCTATTAAACAATCACCCGTGTCCTATTTGGTGAAATCACAGTAAGCCTCATGATAAGACGATATGAAAAAAAGACATTACATGCATTAAGACTACATGACAAAGTGGGCCATTCTCAGTATTGCTTGTCCTAACCTCTGGTCCTTTTTTGTTGACTATTTACTTAGTGAGAGGAAATTTAAAGTACAGTTTTAACCTGAATCCAGGGTTTTATGGCATTAATTGAAAGTGCCTTTTCGATCTCGAAGACTTGCATTTAGCTACTGCATGCAACTAAATACTATATATTACAATCGACCCGTATAAAGGAAAATGATGGTTTATTCTCTTGTTATACAGAATTGAGTGTGAAGATGGCTTGCTTTCATTATAGAGTGAAGTGTCAAATTAGTTCAAAGGTACCAATCTGCTTTCCCTGTCAACACTGATTGCCTAATATTGCCTGCTTTCTTATTTTATGCTCATTAAATAACAGGTCTGTGTATTACTCCCACCACATCGATGGAGTTGATTATGAGTGCACATAATTAAGAGTTTAAATGGATGTTAATATCAGAAGAAGAACAACAACAACATGTCCCATTACAAACAATCAGTAAGTGATTTTGTTCTGAGTGGGCCTCCCTATGGTTAAGACTTGTGTGAATATAGGTGAATTTACAGATTGAAGTCATTACTGTGCGTCAAAGATTACATTTAGCTAATAACTGTTTGAGGGAGAAATTCATCAGTACCTAATAACAAACATTGCTGATGTTTGAATATTTTCTTCCTGTTCTGAAAATTTACGACAAGCCAATTAATTCAACCACAAACTGTGTTTTCTAAAGGAAAGGATGTTAAATCAGCAGTGCGCCACTTTTTCACTTGAAATCGTTCATCACGCTACAGAAACTGCGTATGCAAACTATTTTAGCAAGTGTTAATTCCGCTTGTAAACAAGGCCCTTGAAGGTACAATTCGCAATTACTGCAACTGGCCGACTGTTTATACTAGAACAATAAAAAAACTTGAATATCATTAGCACTCCTCCGCAGTTCTGCACTGATTCAGCCCCATATGTTGCACAATGCTATGCGATTCATCTCAAAGCAAATTTCTTGGGTGCCATATGCCACTGCAATAACAGAGTGCATTAGAAAACATCCCCATTCAGGAGGCAACACATCCGTTGTTTGGATGAGGTTAGCCAATAAACCTGATGTGCATCACTAAACATTCTACTTCAAGAATAATTAAGTTTGAAAGAGGACTTCAGTTCACACTGTGATTTACATTGTCCCCTAAACAGATGTAATGCCATAGAGCAATATTTTGTCAGTTGCTTGGTTTTAATTTTTGTGCTGCAATGCCAAATAGCCCAGCCCACAATGAGATCTCATTGCTTCCATAAAAATGTGTATAAAACTGCAAATATCTTCTCACTGGCTTTGATATGGTGATTAAAAGTAAAGCAAAGTTACAAAGCACCAACGAGCGCTTTTGAGGAGGAAGTAATCACTGGATCTGCAAAGGTTTTCTAGGTTAGTGGTATCAAATAAATTAAAGATTCTCAAGAGATTTGTTCTTGATCTCAGACCTCACATTTTTACATATCTGCTATTTTTTACAACTCAGTCTATTATTACAGTATAATCCATTTCAAACTGGTCCTTTAATGGTGTGTAAAAAATAAACTGTATTAGGTGATGCATTAGGTATTACATGATTTTTTTTCTTCTGGACTACTCAGGACTACATCTGGTTAGGGCACAGTGTTTTCTCAGAGCCGTAACCAACATAAACCTTATTCTGATTAGTAATCAGTCGACCAAGGTAATTCATGGCCTAGTGGTTAGAGAGTTTAACTCCTAACCCTAAGGTTGTGGGTTTAAGTCTCGGGCCGGCAATACCACGACTGAGGTGCCCTTGAGCAAGGCACCGAACCCCCAACTGCTCCCCGGGCGCCGGAGCGTAAATGGCTGCCCACTGCTCTGGTTTTGTTTTCGCTGCAGTGTGTGTGCACTTTGGATGGGTTAAATGCAGAGCACGAATTCTGAGTATGGGTCACCATACTTGGCTGTATGTCACTTTCACTTCACTTCAATAAGGCTGCACGACATATTGAAATGATTGCACTAAACAATATCACAATATTGATACTATCAAATTGCTAGGACTTTTTTGGTGCAAACCAACAAAATGAACGCTTTATAGTTTAATATATGAAAATGAAGAAATTATTTCAATTTCAATATCTGTAAGTTTATAGTCATACTATAAAATGATTTCTAATTAAAATCTACATTTTTCATATTTTGTTTAACATTTTTATTTAACAATAATCACAATAAAAATCCTAATTATTATTATTTCATAGTCATATTAAATGGGTTAAAACATTGTGAATATGCCCTATGAAAACTCAAGTGGAAAAAATTCTGTTCACTTTACAGGCTTCAGTTGGTTCTTGGAAAAAATACACCCAACTGTAAACAAAATGTTTCATTTTTTCTCAAATTGTTCTTCTCTCAAAGGATGGTTGACACTCAAAAAAAGTGTTTTTTATATATATTTTATATATGTATTTTTTATGCAGATGCAATCCTCAAAACCATCTCAGTCATTCTAGAATGATTCGTTCTTTCTTTTGTCACACCACACACACACACAAAAAAAAAACATCTTAAAACCCGATATCATGCAGCCCTATTGACCAGTATGGGTTTCTCAATGACTGCTTCACTTTAAATCACTTTATTTAGTTTCCCTAAACCTGAAAATGTGCTATCATTGTGCAGGAAGAGTGAGAAAATCTAAAACGCTGAATACATGCATTAACTAAAGCATCGTATTCTGTGCCGATGGGCTTTTTAAATTTTTTTTATTTATTACGACAGGACTTTTACTATGGTTCTGTATCCGTGCTGTGTCAGCATGCTTCTACTACAGGAGCTACTTTATCACCACTAACAGCCCGCCACAGCCAGCATGATGCACTCATTATACTGTGATCCAGTGCTATATTGTGTCGGTCTGTCTGTTTACAGGCCTCTCGCAACCTTAAAGGTCATGTTCTGCCAGGATAGTTTATATACTGCTAGGTTTCGCTGCACCACTGTCACGTTCAATGACTGAGATACTGGTATAAACAACTAATTTCACACATACTAGTTTAGGTAATATCTCTGGAGAATTATCTCCTCTGTGAAGTGGTGCGGCAACACCGTCTCTTATCTCCTCTCCTGCCAATCTTACATGCAGTTCTTCAATCCCTCTTCTAGCCTCCTTTAATACCTCCTCTCCTTCTCTCTTGGTCGTTTTCGGTTACATTAGAGCGCTGAGGTCATGACAAGAACGTGATTTCTGCCTGAGCATCCTGCTTCCTCTGTGTCTGCTGAGGTCTCTGTCTCTGCCGCCCTCCCTGTCCCTGTCTCGGCCGAGGTGGGTGCGCGGAACGAGCCCTGACAGAAAGCGCTTGGCCCTGCTGGTCAAGCTCTCTTGGCGGGCCGCTGTGGGGGACCCCTCTGTCCAGCCGGGGCCCAGGTTGTGGCCCCGGGCCGCTCTCACAGCCGCTTCCAGTAGGTCATTTGTGCGGTGGTCCAGAGAGACTGAGAGCTCCAGATACAGGCAGCCAAACATCATTGCGCTGGAGTGCGCCTCTGAGAAAGAAAGAGAGAGAGAGGTTGAGTGATACAGATGCAGATGGAGTTTGACAATCTCTTGTCACATCAACACAGATTAGCGTTAGATAACTGAATCAATTGAGTGGGACTTAATGGAGCACAGGGGGGCCGTAGGAAAAGAGAAATAAAGGCTAAATGCTTGCTGTACAGTATGTGTGGGTGTGTTTGTTCGGAGGTGTGTGGACAGGATTGAATTAGATCACTTTAGATGTCGACTAGACTGCACCATTGTGGATGTGTGACATGACCTGAGAGAAGACACAAACAGAGGAGGAGGAGGAGGAAGAGGAGACTGAGAAAACGGATAAACAGACAACATTCATCATTCCAATCCAGAGATGACGTACTTTTGTAGGGGTTGTATCATGAAAAATGTCAAATAAAGATTTTAGTTTCATGTAATACACTTTAGCACTTAATTTTTCCTCCGTTCAAAGACTTTACTGAAACCAGTGTTGTTTTAGTATTATTTATATACTATATTTATTAATATTTTGAATAAGCTTTTATTTTTATATTTTCAGTTTTAATTTTAATTTTAGTAAAACAATCATTAATTGTTCAAGTTTTAATAAACAATAACAACATTGAAACAAGGCAGGCTGTTCAGAAATCTGACAGCACAACAATGAAAACATTCCCACATGACCACCCACATTAACATGTCAACGACGCCTATTCAGCAACTTGGCCTGGCCTGACAAAGTAAAGTAAAGATGAAGGACGATAGATTAAAAAAAGTAAATAAATGAAAATAAGATGGTAATATTCAGTATTATTTTGTTATTCTTGTACTAAAATAAGAAGATACTATTACAGTTGGTACAGTGTGTACCTAATGACAAGCCCAACCAAACATTGTGCTGATCCTGGCATCATATCCTTTTGAAAGATAAAAGCTATAGAAATAAGTGACTGATGTTTATTTTTACCATGATCATTTCGATTCAACCTTTCGATTCATTTCAGCATGGATTGTTTTGTGAATCTTTCACTGGTTTTGCTAAGAAGCTGTTATTGTAGAATGGAGCAGTGGCAACTAGACTGGATCCAATAGCAAACCCACTACATAAGCAATGGCAAATAATGCTTATTTAATTAGGATCCAGTATTATTTGTTGATAACCCATTTTTATATAACATTATTTTTTACATTGTGACAGATTCACATGGAATACAGGAACAGAAAATGCATGATCGCTAAAAAGTTTGGGGTCAGGATTATTTATTTATTTGTTTAGTTGAGAGAGCAAAATTAATACTTTTATTCAGCAAGGATGCATTCAATTGATCAAAAGTGACAGGAAAAAAAACATTTATAATGGTACAAAAGATTTCTGCTTCAAATAAATGCTGTTCTCTTTGAATGTTCTATTCATCAAATAATCTTGAAAATAAAATAAAAATCATCACATGGCAACACAGGAATAGATATGAACAAATGCAGCACTTAAGAGAATTATTGCAAAACACACACACGTACATAAACATGTATATGTATATATATATAGCAACTTTAGCAAAAAAAAAACATTTAATATAATGTATATTTTGCAACTTATATGTGACATGTGTGCACATAATACACACACACACACACACGCCAAAGTTGTTTAAATTTGTTAACTGAATGTGAGGGTTGAGGTGGGGAAAAAATAGACAGACTTAAGGGAAAAATTAAAGGATAAAACATCAGATATGACCCCTATAAAATGATGGACCCTGTTATCTTTATATAAAAAAAAAAAAATGAAAGGAAACCCATTTGATCTGGCACAACAGACAGGAGATTTATCACATGTGTGTAGCATTATGATCCTTCAGAGTTGTAAATTCTGTTTATTGCTATAGACTCATCTTCTCCAGTATAAGGTTGGGCATCTCTATTTCAGTGATTTAGTCAGTATGACCTTACAGCATGTACGCATCCAATGTCTGTGAGCCTGTTTAAATAAGGCTTGAATGTCAGCTTCTGATAGCTGACTCACAAATACACCATGTAAATTAAACCCATTTACATAATGGTGTACACATAGCTGAGTACATAGTGAGTGTGTGCTTGTGTGTTTGTAACCGAGACAGGAAGATAGATGCAGACAGAAAAAGATTTCCATATCGATGACCACACTGGCTGCAGCACCCGGAGGAATAAATGTGCTGAGCACAGATGTGTCCACATAACTGTCCTCTGAACTTCCTACAAGGTCCTTTTCTCCCTGCCACACCCATCTTATGTGCTTGCTAGTGCTGCTTCCTACTGTTCATACTTAAGGTTGAAGATCTGAACAAACCCCTAAGCCTAAAAGTATTAAACTTTGGAGCATAACTCATCCCACACAGTTTGTGCCCCTGACATGCATGATTCATTCAAATTGTGCAGCTACGTAGATGTGAAGAGTGCTATCAAAGTCTCTTTAAAGGCACTCTGTAGCCATCTCAGTAACATTCTCAGGCAGCTATTTCCAGTTTTGCATGAATAGCAATAGACCATCATCTCTAAAATCTGAACACAACGGTATCTTAAATATTTTATCTGTAGCTAAAATCACATAAAAAGATGAATATATATATATATAGATATATATATATATATATATATATATATATATATATATATATATATATATATATATATATTTTTTATTTTTTTTTTTTTTTTGTATTTTTTTTTTTTTCTTCAGGCCAATACTATTTAAAGGAAACATGTAGTAAAATCTTGGAGACTAAGTTTTTTAAAATGTTTTTCTAAATTCTCTTGTGCTCACCAAGGCTACATTTATTTGATCAAAAATACAGTTTAAAAAAAACAAATCTTTTTAATATAATGCAAAATTATAAACTTAATTTATTATAACTTAATATCATTCATTTTTTTATATTTTAATATTTCTTAAAATCCCATTTATTCCATGTGATGCCACTAACTTTAATATTCAGTGTCACATGATCCTTCAGAATTCATTCTATTCTGAAACCATTCTATTTTAATCAATTTGGTGTTCAAGAAAAATATGGATACAAATTACATAAATGTAAAAAAAAATATATCCAACATCTCTCGAACATTTGAGGCCATATATATATATATATATATATATATATATATATATATATATATATATATATATATATATATATACATATACACAACAACAGCAGGGGAATGTAATGGCAAATCCAGCATTTGAGGCCATTTATATATATATATATATATATATATATCATAACTGTCCTCTGAACATGGCCTCAAATGCTGGATTTGCCATTACATTCCCCTGTTGTTGTTCATAATTATGGCAGATGAACAGCAAAGTGAAATAAACAAGAATACAGCTTATGCTAGATGTAATTTTCCAAAAGAACAGAGCACCTCTGATGTCGTCCTTCCCGTGGAACCATCCTGTTACCAGATCTAATACATGAAAGTGCCTTCACACCATTTTCTTAATGATTACAACACACTAAGCTTCTCTGTCCTCTTTCCTTATCCTCCTTATCACAGTCCTGCAAACACATAGCACAGGGGGTTCACTTCACCACGCAGGCGAAGGAGAGAATTAGAGAAAGAAAGGTGTGAGGGAGAGAATATGAGTTCATGTACCAGCATTGGCATACGTACTGTATACACACACACATAAAGATAGTAACACCAGCACATTGTGGGTGAGAGATAATACAGAGCAAATGTAAAAAAAAATTCCCCAACATGCCAAGCGTGACAAACAGGTGAGAAGAAAAGAGGACAGAGAGAGAGAGAGAGAGAGAGAGAGAGAGAGAGAGAGAGAGAGAGAGAGAGAGAGAGAGAGAGAGAGAGAGAGAGAGAGAGATGCAAGCAAGACTGTGAAAGCAGCCAGACGCATTATGCCAGTTTACACTGAGAGGACACATGCCCTTTCAGAGTTTTTGAGCCATGCATTTTTTTAAATGCTGCTTTTAAATACAATTTTTAATACTGCATTTTTAACTGAATTGAGTTTAACTGAAATTCTGCAAACAAACATATATAAATGTATAAATATATATAATTTTAAATTGTAAGCAAACATCCACCCATGTGGATTTTAAACGCAATTTTAAATAGACTGTTTTCAAATACATTGTAGGTAAAGAAATACATTTGTTTAAAATGAAGTGGCAGAAACTAAACAGTTGAACTAAACTCTTCCCTGCCGAGAAAACACCAGCAACGCTAATCTATATTCCATATCAGCCCTAAATGGACAATGTGTCCACTTTACAAATGCACATCTCCTAGCAGCACCTGTTCATGCTGATAAGCTGAGTGATTTTTCTTGCCAGCAATCCATGAAGCCCCTTATATAAACACAGCCAGATAGAGATAGAAGCATTTAGACAAAAGCTGAGTCACAGCAGCAAGGTTAATATAGATGACTCACAAGTGTGAGAGGCAGAGGTGGACCACAGGGGGCCTTGTGTGGACAAAATACCTGTTGAATTACAGAATCTGTACTCTATATTACTGTACTGTACATTTTATTCTTATTTTCTCATTTTCCCTTATTTTCTGCTTATTTTCAAAGCACTTAAAGTCATCATTTTCTAAATGCATGTACTTATAGTGAATGATTCATCCATGTATGTTTTATTATTATTATTTATTTTATTTATATTGACCATCATTTTTTTTTTTATTAAAATGTCTTAAGCCGATCTTCTGGCGAAGCTTTCTGGTTATGTATGCTGGACTTTTCGAATTGTTTAGTCTGCTTAAACTTAGCCCCTTTCTTACAACTGACAGCAAGCCCTATATTTTCTTTTCGAAGACTAGTGTTAACTGAGAAGAACGTCATACTAACAGAAAGAAAGATCTGTCACTACTTCCATTTCATAGCAACTTTAACATACAGACTCTTTATACTTATTGATAATTCCGGCCTTTGCACTGCTTTCCAGTTGACCTATTTGTACACCTTTCAGGAAATTAAAGATTAGGTTTTGAAAATCTCGCATTGACTTTTGTTCAGCATTCACAATCTCATAAGACTACACTGGACACCTTCAGCATGACAAAAAAAGAGCTGGTTTGCTCTTTACTGTCACTTTTGATCATTTAATGTATCCATGTTGAATAAAATCCTAATTTCTTTAACCAAAAAATCCTCACCCCAATTTTTCAACAGCAGTGTATCATAATTTAATTTCTATGTTGTTATTAATAACATATTTTGAAAGTATTTGGACTATTCTGACTGTTAAACCCAAGCCTGTAATGTTTCCATTATAGACACAATGCATTCTGAATTATAACTGGTTTTTGTGTTCTGTTTATATTGCATATTACCATTACTATCAGTCTATCTTTCTCTGTCTTTCTGTATTTGTGTTTACAAGGTTTCATATACTACTGAATGTTATTCTTCCATTTGACCCTATTCTTTTAATTCCAAGTAATCTCTGCCAGCTATGTAGCAAATCAAGTTGAATTATGGGATCTGTAGCTCAAGGACTTAGATTAAAAACAGGCCTACCCTCTGTGCTGATCTCACGGGAGCGCACAAGGTCACTCTTGTTGCCCACTAGGATGATGGGGGTGTGCGGCAGCGTCTCCCTCAACAGTAGGCGGAGCTGAGCGATCCGGTGGAAGCTACGCCTGTCCGTCAACGAGAAAACCAGGATGCACACCTCACACTGCAGAGTGGACAGCTCCTGTCAATCAAATCAAATCCAAACACAGATACACGAATTACATCATAACTCAACCAAGAAGATTCAGTGCTTCATATACATGTTAGTTATAGAGCATTAGATCATGTAATCGGTACAATATGTCAGTAAAAGCCTGTTCACACCAAGGATAAACTATAACGATAATGATAAAGATAAAGTTCTATGACAATAGGAAAGCCCACACCACAATCACAGAGGAACAATATCAATGGAATCGCTTTCAGGATGATTTTCTCCGGTTGATAAATGATTAAAACATTGACAGATGATCAGAATCCACTCAACTTTAAGAAGCTCAAGCATTTTAAGCAGCAGACGACATAACTGCAACTTGTTTATGCAACATTTGAATGTTTTTGTCTATTGGTGTGGACGCTAATATCTCTATCGTTATAGCCATCTTTATAGTTATCATTCTTGGGCCTTAAGATGAGGACAGTTTTTGCTTGAGTGGAGCTCAGGAGTGTCTGTGTCCATGAAAAAGAGGATTACTGGGATTTAAAGAGGATAACCTCAAGTCTAAGATGGCTTTGTTGTTGTTCTAGCTCATAGTTTTGCCGCCGCAGTGCTTAGGTGTGTTCAAAACGGCAGCAGATGCCTCAGTCAAGCGTTTACCCCCCGAGAACGTCACAGCACATCACCACAAACAGTTTACAGTGCCAAAGTACAGCCACACCGGAGTTTGGCTTTCTCTTAGTGACAGCTATGGCAGGGTGGCTGTCAATCCATTTTTTAACGAATTGAGAGAAGAAAGAAAACGCTTCCGTCCCCTATGGACCGCTTCCTATTTCATCTCCTAAACAGAAAGAGGAACAGATAAATAGATGGAAAGCCTGTGTCCTACATCCCTAACTCCCCAAAGGCGAATTCCAGCCCTCTGGAGAGCTGCCGAAAAAATTCACATTGCAGCCGAGCCAAATCGCACTCAGCCCCGGAGCGTGAGATTCACACAGAGGGGAAGAGTCTAGTGGGGCGGAAGCGAGAGAGGAGAGGGGGGCTCGGCCACCTGCCGCAACCCCACACAGGAAGGGCACGGGGAGGAGGTTGTCTCCCTCGAGGAGCGGACACGTATCTTGATGAACAGTGAAGACAGCACGACATGGTCGATAGTGCTCCTCGTGATAGAGGGGCTCTCTGGGGCCAGATGGGCAAAGTGAAAGGTCTTTCCATCAGAGAAACATGACGAAAGCATACAGCGGTCTCTAAATAACACCATCGAGCTCTTCCACTGCAATACAGACCCAACTGTCACTGTTTCCCCAACGGAAGCCAGATATACACACAAAATCATAGCTTTTAATGGCACTGAGTACAGACAGGCAGGTACGCATGTGAAAATGTATAGCCTACAGTGATAATGCAACACACACTCGTACCTATACTGCTCTTTATCGCACAAACTGAGTGATTATGGTCACGAAACACACACATACACACAAATCCCTGCCATGCTGTCAGCAAATATGCCTGCCAGCTTTTTTTATCCTCATGTGCAGATTTAGATTATTAAATCCAGCACACTTAATAGATGCTGAAATGGTCTATTTGTCATTATACATTTACCCTATAACAACAGGTTAATGAAATGATGCTCACTAATCCAGCTAAATGTTCATCCACACGACATGCTGCTTTTTGTATAGTCACAATTACTATTATGAACTCCTTGCATGTGTCAGGAAGATTAATTTTGTATTTGTAATGTTGCAAAACGACTTCATTAAAAGGAACAAAATATAATTCTAACCACCAGAATCTCACATTGAACAGATTGTTTAAACTTTTCTTGTTTAAAGCTGTAGTGTGTAACTTACAGGCAAAGTCTCATTTTAATGTGCAGAGACCATTATCAGTAAACAATTTGAAGATTGAATGTCTAAACACTGTGGTGATTTCAGCATTGCTTCTGTTTGTGGTAATGGCAGCATTAAGTGCCTTTAAGTGATTTTGGTCAGAGTAAAATGGACTCTCACAATAGGATTTTATATTTCTTTCTATGTTTTTCAGTGCTAATTCAACATAATGAACAGCAAAAGATGCGCATTAGGCGTGTCACTGATGCTTTATTGGTATATATTATCATTCTTATGCTTCCACAAAGAATGATGTAAAAATATAGTAAGATCACACAAGTCTTTCTTCTTATAGACCAGCAAAAGTAGAAGTGTGTTATTGCTATTTTTGCAATTTTTTTGATCATCAAAACATAAATTCCACACAAACTACATGGTTCCAGATCAATATTAATCATAAATCACAACTTATAATAATTAATAACAATTCATCTTTTACATGATACTCAGAAAGCATTTGCCAGACGCTTTTATCCAAAGTGACTCACATTGCATCTGGGAAAAGGACCCATGATCTGTTTGTTTCTAGCAACATGCTCTACTGCTTGAGCTACAGGAACACAAGAGCTGAAATAATGGGTTTTTGAAAAAAGCAATTAAGACATTAGTGTTCATGTGTGCTCAACTTAACTCAAGTTTTTTATTTTCATGTTAGTTTTCTAATTAGTATAGGTCTGTGGTTAGCATTACTTGTCACTGGGGTTTTAAAAATACAAGATGCTGAAAAGTTGTACAAGGACTGAAATGGTAATTCAATTAATCAAGCATGTAAAGTCACATCCTTGTAGTAGACAGTCTTTATTTAGCAAAAATATCTGTAGTCTGTATTTATCAAAAAAAAAAAAAAAAAAAGATTGACAAAGGTTTATGTTTAAGGTATCACACTGTGTGTAATTTATGTTGTACTGCAAAACCTTATACTGTAAGTCTCCTAATGTAATGTTAACCACAGACCTCTTTACTCATAAATCTAAAAAAGAAAGAAAATCCCAGAGGGAACTCCTGGCTCACAAGCTGTGCAGCTCTACTGAAGATGAACAATCATTTGGAATTTTCTTATTTATTTATTTATTTTTTCAATTCCCTTTGGTGCCACTAGTGGTACAGAAATTATCCATTCCAGCTTTAAAACCCTGAAATTGTTTATCTCCATTCTGTTGCTGTGGTTAAGCCTTTGGTTGAGAATAAAATGAGTTCATAAGAAGTCATGAAGCAGATTAGAATCCGGGCAAAACATGGCATTAAAATATCCCTCAACTCATCTCTGAGCATAAACGCATTCCCAAGAACTGTGTTCCTTCTATACTAACACACCACAAACACACCTTCTTTGCACAGGAAGACAGATTACACAGAAATCAGGCCAGATCCTGGTCAATAAGCCAAAACAGAGGAAACACAACAAAACCTTAAGGTTTTTTTCACCTTAAAAATCTTTTAAACAAGGTGATCTTTGAGAAAATGAAGTATATGAAATAAATATACTAAAATTATTAAACAGTGATAAAATAAATATTAAAATGTAAATAATTAAAATATTATGATGTATACATAAATTAAATATACATTAATTATTAATATATACATAAAATAATTAAAATATGAAAAATCATTAAATAATATAATATTCATATAACTAATAATTAAAATATTATGTATACATAAATTAAATATACATTTAAATATCATATACACACACTTATATATATATATATATATATATATATATATATATATATATATATATATATATATATATATATATATATATATAAACATAAAATAATTAAAATATGAAAAATCATTAAATAATATAATATTCATATAACTAATAATAATAAAAATTATAAATTATGTCGCCAAAAAATTATTAATGGATATGAGGAATAGGGGTGCATAAGAGACTTGAATTTGTTGCTCCTTATGGGGGAGAGGTCGAGCCTAATAACTAGATGTTGAGACATATCCGTGTGATGAATTTGTGCCTGTGCACCAGAATGAGGTCCCCACCCCTGCAGACAGTCACCACAGACCATCTGTCCACACATCCCATCCTCCCAAACATACACATTTGGCCCGAGAGCCCACACACAGACATACACACACCATCCCATCTGAAAGTGCTTTCTCAGCTGCTGAACAAGCCAATTCTGCTGCTATAAACACAAGGCACACATACCTCCACAGAAATAAAGGCCCGCTTACTCTGCCAAGCACACCAACATCAAAGAATAAACATCTCCCTAATGAACGTTACACAAAGCACACAGTCCATAACGACACTAGGGCTAAGCTGTGCGACACTGTACTTAAGCATAAGGCTCCCAGCAGTACTCTACACACTCTGTCTGAGTGAGATAAACAGATGTATACTTCACACATTTACCAAAAAAAAAAAAAAAAAAACACTCCAAACCGCCTTGTCAGTTTACACACACAATGGACCGTACCCAGTAAACAAAAACCATCTGAGCTGCTTAGCGTCATCAATATTTCACCTCAAAGTAATCTATTAATTATAGCCAAGCCGAATAGCCCCAGTCTACCAGCTCATTACTTACCAAACATAGGCAACAAGAACTGGTAGCAACTTGTGCCATGGTCATGGCTGGCTAGAGATAGGGTTGGTCTGGGCTATGTTTAGAACAGAAAACTAGTTCATACAGTACAATACATCTGCTTGCTATTTTTTATAATAGTATGCAGGTACGTAATATGTATAGATAAACATTTCACTAAGTAGAACATGACATGCTAACATTACTTTGCTATGCTGCATGTTTTGTTGATGTTGATGTTGTAACGAATGTTGATGTTAAAGGTCTAGTTCACCTTAAAATGACATTTCTGTCATCACTTATTCACCCTCATGCTGTTCCAAAGAACAGATGTGAGACAGAACGATAACCTCAGTCAGCAGACATTTTCATTATATGGAAAAAATGCTATGAATGAACATCTTTTTTCTTGTGCACATCTTTTAACATATTTGTGTTATAGAAAGAAAACCAAACAGGTTTGGAACAAAGCAAGGATGAAAGTATTTTTTATAGGTTTTGAATAAAAAAAGTATATTTTTATATATTGTAGGATAAATAGGTTAATATATTATATCATGCTATTTTTAAAATATAAAATATATATACATATTATACACATATTATACACAAACAAATAATACAAAGTTACATATTATATATTACGTTCAAAAAAGGCAAGATGAAAATGCCTATTTGATGTACTGTACCCTCTAGTTCATTTGTTTCATTCATCACAACGGAAAAGAAGGGTTCAGTTCCCATTGCACTGTGGGCCATAGGATCCACAACAATTAAGACAAATATAGCAGATCAGTTTGAAATACAATCAAAAAAAAAAAAAATAAATGCATACTATGCACAGCACAACAGTTGAGTACAGCACAATTCTGAACATATCCCTAGTTTTATTTTTAAGTAACCGAAGTCTTCAGTTTCAATTATCCAATGAAATAATTAAATCCAGTTAACACCCCATTTAGGCTGATTTCAAGGTGGATTTTTGGCTAATGGATTGGACACAGGTGATCAGATACAGCCGATACGATTCCATGCTGGAACGAACTCATGCTGGAACACGGAAAAGGGAGTAGCGTCATGTGACGCAATTCCCATTCCCGACCAATGTCAGAGCGGGTGACGGAATACGTTTCTGTGTGCTTAAGGACATGGTTGACTACGTGTCAGCTATTTTAGAAAAGAGAATGACTTATTAAAGGCACCCCCCCCCCCAACCCACTGTCACCAGTACTTCAAGTCTACCCGTGCTAACAGAGGCAGTCTAGACTCAGGGCGGTGTGCGTGATTCTGCATTTGTGAGTATGTGCATGTTTGCATGTGAATGAATGTCTGTGCGTAATCCAAGCTCTAATTGGGCTGATGTGTCAGGTGATGATTGGGTGAATCTGCTATAGAACCAAAATAGACCTGCATCCTCTGCAGCTACTACTGATGCAGCACTGTGTGAGAATGAGTTCATTCACTGTCTCTCTCCAATTCTCCATGGTTCAGTGAACAAAGTAAGTTGACAATGAGGCTGCAGTCCACAGAACAGACTGTAAACTTACTGCAACGTCTTCACCGCATCCAGATATGCTGACCTGGTTTCACAATAAGGAAAGTGCTGACCTTCACTGAATCATCTAAGACTTGTAGCATTAATTAGTAATGTTTACATTTTGCCTTAAAGACGGACTAGGGAGAAATGCTTAGAGGGTGTTTTATCCCCACTACAAGGATAAAGACAAAAACAATCATTATGCAATTATTTTAAACATTATGATTCAAGCCACAATTTGATAAACATTTAGCACTTTATCTTGCTGCTTCCTGGATCAAAGCAAGTCTCAAAAGGCATACAGTTATTGAATAAGCAGCTCTTGTGCCCAAAAGGGTGTGCGAAACAACAAACGGGTAAGCAATAACTCAATTTGGAGCAATGCCTCATGCATTTGAGTCATGCTTTGCCCACATTCTTCTGCCAATAAATTGAGTTACTCTTAAGCGAACCACATCGTGTTCTCACACCATCTCCTGAGATGAGTTAAGTTTGCTTTTAGAGGTTTGTTTGAGCGTTCCCAAGTTAGCCGAAATGTTTTTATAGCTCTCAGAGAACCCTGAACAAACAAAGTGCAAATACTTGGAGTTTTTTGTATGGACTCCCACAGCCCCTACAGAAAGGCTTAAATGACTCAAAAATGGCTTTTAATTCATAGTTTACCAGATATAATTTTACTTTATCAGTAATAATGACCTTTTATTAAATAAAAATAATCAACACTGTAGGTGAAAACTTACAAATTCCAGTAAGACAAGCCGAATGTAGAACCCAAGTGCGGTTTAATATCGTAAATGTGAAACTAATACAAAATCAAGGCTTGGCTTGACAAAACATGAAGCTAACTTGACAACAGACTCACCAACAGCAGGCAACAAACATAATACACAACAAAGTCTCTTTTTTTTTTTTTAAATAAAAGTAATAAGGATGCAATGCCAATGCAATACATTAATCAAAAGTGACAGTAAAGTCTAAATGCTGTTCTTTTAAAGAATCTTGGAAAAAAAAAAGTTTTTACAAAAATTTTAAGTAGCACAAATGTTACTTGAGCACCAAATGAGCATTAGAATCATTTCTGAAGGATCATGTGACACCAAAGACTTGAGTACTGGCTTCTGAAAATTCAGCTTTGCCATCATAGGAATAAATTACATTCTAAACTATATTAAATGTTTATAATCAAATTATATTTTATATATTTGTATATATTTTAACATTAAAATAAATCCAAAATTTAAACTGTAATACTATTTCATACTATTACTGTTTTACCTTATTTTTGATTAAATAAATGAAGTCTTGGTGAGCATAAGAGACATCTTTCAAAAACATTGAAAAAAATCTTACTGGTAGCGTACATGTCCTGTTCTTTCTTTCAAAAGGAGCTGAATGTGTTAGGGCATTAACTAAAAAAAATGCTTTAATATTTAACCGCTTTAATATTCTGACAGCCTTAATTTCACCCAATTAGTCATAAATTCTGTTGAATAGGTTTAACAAAAGGAAAAAAAAAAATATCTAAATCTTTCCAAGTACACATACTCCTGAATAGGATTCACTGTGTTAAACTACAGACAAAACAGTACACCTCTAATTCATTTTGAAGTATGCAGTGCATTGCAGACTATATTTTTCTTTTATTAAATTTCAGCCTTTTGTGGTTTATCGTGCAAGGGAATATCAATTTTGATTGAATCAATTGTGCAGCTCCAACCACTACTCAAATAAATCTTGAAATAAACTACATTACTGACAGAGTTCTGCTGAATATTCATCATGATCAAGCTTCAATCCAGGAGCTACAGATTGCAATCAGTGAACCATGAAGCTGTAAGGGCAGCGCTGAATCTCTGCATCTGTAAAATTAAAATTAATCACTGCATAGTTTATCTGGGATCCTGTTGTTTGCTGTAACCACCGGTTGCCATGGCAACCAGAAAACGGGTGAGGCGGGTATAGAATGAAACGCAGTGGGTGAGGTCAGAGGTCATGTGAGCCGAAGTGCCACTGAGGAAGAGAGCCGGACGGTTAGACGGAGAAAAAGAGGGATGCTTTGAAAGAGAAAAATGAAAAGATGGAGAAAGAGAAATGATGAATGGGGGGGGGGAGTCTGGAGTTCTTCCAGCCACTGCTCTCTCCCTCTCCATCTCTGCCCTGGAATTGATCCAAAAGTTGCAGTCATTCTGTGATAGCAGCATCACTATTGACATTCATGCCTGCAATAAACAGCATCTGATTTAGGAGAGATCTGATGACACATAAACACCATTTGGAAAGGGAACGGACCGGTCAAAGTCAATCAATTTTGACCAGGGATTTGAATAAATATGAATATTCAACATGGCTACAAAGGCAAATTAATACCCTTTCGGTATGCTAAACATCTATATGCACAACCCTATGATATCACATAACATTCAAAGGTGTTTGAATAATTTCTAGTCAGCCATGACACAGAAAAGACACTCTGTGATTCATATGAAAATCACAAGCATGTGCTCATGATATCACTGTGATACATCTGTGTGTTCCAGGCGAAATGATCATCATATTTCAGAGTATAAACAGAGCTCTGAGTGGATGATACACCCACACTACATGCTTTGGACTATCATATTAGCGGGTGTAAGGCAAATACATGCATTACACATAAAATCATGAGGTGCTTTCAAACTGGTACTTGTTTCCCAGTGAATGTCCTATCGTTTGAGTGAATGTCAAATGGCTTGTATCTTCTTGTTTTTTCATGAAATGAGGAAAAGTTGATAGATAAGTGAACAGACAAGTGAGGTCAGAACTACTAAAGAGGCATCAATCCCAGATGAAGATGAATGTAAATAATTTTAACCTTACAGTTGCTGTTTTCTATTTTAATACATTTAAATTTTTATTTCTGTGATAGCAAAACTGAATTTTTAGCAGCCATTACTCTTTAGTCACATGATCCTTCAGAAATTTATAATGTAAAAATGGTCACTTTTAATGCATCTTTGCTGAAAAATGTTAATTAAAAAAATCTTATTGAGCACAAACTTTTGAATGGCATTCTATGATATTAATGTTTTGACAAAGTACTGTATATTGTAATAGCCATATTTTTTCTTTACTTGACAGTATATCTGGATAACAATTCTGCAACACACTAATGCAAATGCAGTAATCATGACTGAAAAGCATAATGATACATGCCACAGTATATTGATCCATTACATCACATTAGATATCTCAGAAATAAGTGGCTTTTAAAGTGGTAAAGCAGAGATCATAATTCACTGTGGAATATCAAGGAAACCAGGACCTGGTTGATTTTATAGAGGGTACACATTAAACGCTTGTAAAATGATCTTTAAACCTGGCAGTTACACTCTGCAGAAATGGAACAAATTACGGGAAACTGAAAACAATTTGCCCTAAAGTAAAAGGAAACAGAAATGACAAACAACAGACAACCCTCAGCTGGAAGGTCAAGAGCAGATTTTTCTCATCTTTCTCTGCATCCCCTCTTTTCCCTGTTAACCTCTCTATCCTTCCCTCTCTTTTTTCTTAACAACTCTCATAAAATGAATGTTCCTGCACAATTAATAGAACTTCCCACCGAACACCTATATTGATGCAATGGTTCATTTATGTCATTCCAAAACTATATGACTTCCTTTTTTTGTCTGAGACATAACTGATACTTAAAAAAAATAAAATAAATTATATATATATATATATATATATATATATATATATATATATATATATATATATATATATATATATATATATATATATACACAAACATATATAAACTGTCCCCACAGTGGAAGTCAATGGAAACCACAGGCTTGGATCTATGATAAATAAAATTTTTGGATGAAGTTTTAACTCCTTTAAGTGCTGTTTTGTCACAAAATATTTAATCAGCCTAAATGCTGCCTATGGTGAATGATTAATGATAATGTACATAATTAAAATTAGCCTCAATCAGCTTCCAGTTCATTAGATATATTTGGGATCACTTCGTGTCAAAGGGAACGAGAGAACAGAATGAGACATTGTCTTTCATTTGTAGCTTGGCAAACTACAGTACAGTTTCAACATAGCTTCCCCAACACTGCAGTGAAGACATTAGAATAGAAGATTTGCATTTCTTGAAGCAGATACCGGCAGTCACAAGGTAGCAAAAGAATCGTGTTCGGTAAGCTTAGAATTTGTACTTTAGTTCTGTGAAAAATGAAATGCTACATCAGTCACTTTGCTGTTGTCATGACAATAAGTATGCATCTTGTTTTCTGTCGGGTATATATAAGAATCAGCAGCAGTACGTTTACATACACACAGGGAAGGCAAGAACAATCACAATTTAATGTGCATAATAACACACTCCCACCTTGTAAGCGCTATAACAAATTCTGAAAGCTAATGAATAAATACAAAATAAAGAATCCAAAACTAGCAAACCTCAGTGTGCTTTTATGCATTTGTGAGAGTGTTTGACTTACCTGTTTCCAGTTGTCATACACTAAAATTGTGCTGTCCTCATCATCCACAGTCACTCGCCGCTGATAACCTTCATCTTCAACACACACAAAATAATTTCTATTAGAACTGACACTCAAGCATAAAATTAAATCACTGGTGTTCTATTAGCATCTTATTTTATTCCTGCAATTGAGCCGAAAATGGCAATTTCACAGAATCAAATGTATAATAATAATATATCTGTGAGAAGAATACAAAAAGTTTTGAATGGTAAGTTCAGAATTGGACTCAAGACAGTTGCGTAACAATAAATTATCCAGTGCAGAATCGATGCACAAGGACACTCGAGAGAAAAACCCCATCTGTGAGTCTGATTGGCTCTTTATCCCCTAGTAAATGACATGCTCTGTTTGTGCAGAAAGTGTCTGTGCAGAGGCAGTACTCTGCGGGTTCTCTCCCACCTCATTAAGACACAAGATGACAAAAGACCTGAAATAAGATGGATGCCTTCATGGCACCCACTCCATTTTTTCCAATCAAATACTGAGAGCCTTACACTAGTGATCTCAGGTGTCTGTGAGGTGATAAGTGTGTTTCATCCAAAGCAAATCTAAAAATAGTACAGTCCTAGACATCCTGATGCTTGATGCTGAACATAAGAAGGATAAACTAATATAATCTTTACCGGCTGCTTGGGTTTCAGAGTCTATAGAGAGCGATCTGTCTGACAGTCCAGCAAGGCAAAGAGCCAGAGAGGATTTGCCCACTCCATTTTGGCCCAGTAGTACTATCCGAAGGGGTCCGTGGTACTTTTGCTGTGGCGGTTTTGGGGAAGGAGAATCTTGGATATTGCTGATGCTGATTTGGGGAGTCGCAGGCTCATTGAGCCCCGGTGTCCAATCGTAATCCTCGGACACAGCTTCCTCTCGTCTCAGCTGATGCTTGATTGGCAAGGGAGTGCTGCCCCTGCGAAGCGGGGGTGCAGCTGATAAAGTTAAGCCAAAACCCTGTGAAAACCGAAGACAAAGGCAAAGTGGTTCATCCATTAAATCTGAACATCAAGAACAATGACAGTACTTTATGATATCTAAATTAATAATGCATAGAAACAATCCATGTGCAAGGGGGGAGGAACGTGATCCTCTGGGACTTTAGGGTTGTGCACTTGTGAACAGTGTGTCCATTCACATAAACAAGCATCACTTGCTTTAAAGGAGCAGCAACAGACCAAAAAGACAAGGAACGTAATGAGCTTTCTCCGTCTCAGGGCTGTTGAGGGCTTCGTCCATCTATCTCCATCAAGCAAAATCCCAAGAGAGCTCTTAAACTGTTTACCATGTTTGCTTGCAAGGGCTACTGGCATCAATATTAATATGGCAATTAATCTAGCCACAGCACTGCAGGTGTGCTGGGGACCTTGTACGTCTGATCTGGTGTCAGACATCCAATACACACAGATACAACCAATTAAAGTAATTGAAAGGAGGTAATTAATTAATTACAATCTTTACTGTGGGACAGACAGTGAAACAATAGGATGTAGTATTTTGCTTGGGGTGAGGCAAGCTCTTAACAGTTTCTTTTAATAATAAATAAAAAAACAGAATCTGAATCATGAATATTGAAGCAGTATGCAAATCATTATGATTATAAATAATTTCTCGACTATAACAGGAGGACTTGGAAATATTCTTAAGTTACAGTGATTATAATGATCAACATAGCTATTTTTATCATTACAAGGACACTAAACTATAATATAAGAAATAACTCTAGGATTGTCTCAGCATAGGAATGCTTTCAAACACAATCACTCATACAGCAACAAAGTCAACACAAAGGCTGCAGAAGAAGAGAGGGTGTGTTCACACCGGCGTACATCCCAATCCTGTGAAGGACCCTACAACCCACACGCACGCACACACACACACACACACGCAGTCTATATACACACACTGGAAAGCGATGATCTTACCTGTTCCGACATCGTTCTTCAATTCATCTGCTCTCAGTGAGACATTCCGCCGTCAATGTCATGTTACTGAGCATCAAACACTGCACAAGCGTCGGTGGTGATTGTTACATTACACACTCGACTCATATGCCATCACATGGCTGTAGTCTGAAAAAAAGAAACGCTCCCAATGTGACTCTAACTGCGCAAAAATGTTCCTTTTTCTCAAGCTGACCTAATAGAGGACATCTAATCTCTTCTCTGCGAACGGCTGCGCTGTGTGACTCACGTATTACTGTACACCTGTGAGTCCCTTTAAGTCTCTATAGTGGCTTTTCATATGAGAGTGTGTAACCCCGCCCCCGCACCGTAGACACGCCTCTTCATTCCAGTCGGTACCTGAATGCTTCCAATCTCTCTGGATCTCTCTCTGAATCTCAGATCCAGGTAACTCTATTTTTATTTCTAGTTTTTTATATTATGTTTAATGTTTATATTCTATTCATCGCTATTTTAATAATTCTAACGCTGCTCTGGAAATTCCATTCATTGGATCCCTGGATTGGGGTTGGTTTTAACCGCTTTGTTTATTTTTATAGATCATTTTATATATATATATATATATATATATAACATTTTTAATGCATATGCCAGAAATTGTGTATTTGTTGCTGTACCGCCTCTTTTGTGAGTGACGGCAGCTCCAGATCATCTACAAACAAGAGCCATTTGACTTCAGTGTCTAGTAGAGTAAAACCAAGTGCTGCAGGCTGTTGTCTCTCTATTTCTCTCTCTCACACATATTGTGGACAAGTGTTCATAAGCTTTGTCCTTGATAAGTACTTTGTTTGAATCACAGCTCTCCACCTCTACCTTTCCCAGACACATAACGTGTATCCTTTGAGATATATTTTCTCTGGTAACCCTGATGTTTTCAAACACTGCATGAATTACTGTGTGGTAGTTTTATAGCAGCCACATCAAGCATCATTTATGTCACACAGGTGGAGGTAAAAACGTTTCCTCACAGGCTTTTAAATAATTTTTGTGAAGACCAATTGATCTTCTCTGTCTCTCTGATCTTAGTTTAAATTAACTATTATTAGGGACAAAGAAGTGAAGTAGATTGGAATCGGTCCAAATAGTCATCTGGTGGTCTCCCAGTCAAGCACCTAAGCACCCCATCAGCAAAAATGTACTTTTTTTCTGTTCGTATAACCCTTTGGTCTAGACTGAGACTAGACTAGAGAAAAAATTCCTTCTTCCCACATTCATAGCTGATTGAACATTGTGCGTTCAATATCCACCATACAAATCTTCTCACTAAATTTGTCACAGATGTTCAGACCAAGTCTTACAAAGCATATTGAAGTCATTTTCATTTTCATTAATGGGTAGTGATCATAAAATCATATAATCTGATTAATATACTTTACGCTTTATGGCCTAAAGTCATGTGTCTGTTGTCTTTAGATTTCTTGAGCCCAGTGATACCATTTTTTAAAGGGAAGCCATATTCCCTGTCAGCCATTTTGAATTGTAATGTATATTGCTGTGTCTTACCAATACTTTGGTTTATTGAAACAAAACTTGGTAGGCATAATTGGCATCATGCCCAGAGGGTACCTGAGCAGTTTGGGGATAGCGCCACCTTGTGGTCAAAGAAATTAAAAGCCTCAGCCTCTTACTTGTCTGACATTTACATTATGATGTTTTTGTTGTTCCTCCTAATTCGTTTATATCTTTACTACATTTGACTAGAGAGACCATGCACATTTGATGTCGGACAAGGCACAAAAGTTATTGAAACTTTTCAAAGTCAAGAATCAACAGAAAATAGGAAAAGATGTATCTTCATAATAGTCATATGGACACAAATTATTTTTTTGGAGGTTTGTTTTAACATTGTTACAAACTGGCCTAAAATCTGCTTCTGTACAGTACATATTTCCTCTGGCTTGCAGAGTATGATGGTGTCTCCATGTCTCCTATCTGCCGAAAAATTGGATTTTGATGAAAACTGTTCTCCTTGCACAAATCTTGTCGAATTCTCTCCAAATTTGGCTCAGAGGATCTTCAGACCACACCGGACATCACATTTATTCTTTGTATTCAGAATGATCTGGCTGTTGCAGCAACAGAATTTTCTTAATTTAAGAATTAACCGGTTGTCCATTAATCTGAATATAAGGGTTTAAGGGATTTTTTTTTTTTGTGCTTTATACAGTAAATACATGTAATGTTATGTGTCAGTAAAGATGATTAAATACATATATATATACTTAAAAACACAATGCAAATAAGCCTGCTGTTACCTGTTCTTTGAAAGCAGTGGATCATATATTACGTATGTGAGAGAATGCATGTCACATTGCCAGCTCAGTGTAGCAAGACCTCCTCAGTTCCTTGGTGGTCTGGGGTATCACATGTTGACAAAGAGGGTCGAGAGGGACAAGTGGAGCACGCTGAGCTCATGTCGCAGATGAGCCTGTTAATCTGCAGTGTTAATTGCATCTCATCAGACCTCGCCAGCTCTGTGTGAGTCTGAAGGAGTTTGATGTGAGCTCTGACAACTCTAATTATTCAGTAAACCCCCCAAAATATGTCTGTTATAATTATAGCAGATAACGAGTGAGTTTAAGTGGGTATGTCTTGCGAGCGTGGTGAATGGGTGATGCTGTCAGTGTAATTGTGAGACAGCTCACCCCCATTCTCATCGTTGTTCTTGTCAGCCTTTCTGCACTTTAATGGCAACCTCTTTGACCCACTGTTAGCTCATTGAGGTCTGAGGGGACGTTGCATCAGATTAAAAAGATTTAAATGTTCAGTTGCGTAGCTGGTATTTTGCTGGTTTATATAAAAAAAGATTACAGCAAAACAAAACAATTTTCTAGACGGCTTTAAAACCCATGCAACAACAAAAAAAAAACATTCATTGGTTTTGTTATTGTCAAATAACAGGCATCAGTAGAAAGCCAGCCTCTTGATCTTTTCTATAGTTTTCTCCCTCTACCCATCCTAGAGGTGGTTTCTGTTATTTTAGAAAATGACCAGCCTTGGATGCAGATTAAATGTTCCTGTGAAGTCAAGACTGCAATGTCCTAATGCGCACTGACGATCAGAAAATTACTAGCTTGCCATGAGTGCCACTCTGTAATGCATTTCAGAATAAGACACGTAAATAAAAAAAGGGCAAAGATTTGTTGTTCTGGAGAGATGAATGATTGACAGAAAGGGGCCAGAACAGACTTTGTCACATTTATGGGAGACTTGATTTACATTTACATATAATCATTTAGCAGATGCTTTTATCCAAAGCGACTTACAAATGAGAACAATAGAAGCAATCAGACCAATGAGAGAACAACAACAGTATACATTTTTTAAGGTTTAAGGACCTGGAAAAGGATTTTACCAAGTTAAAAACAGATGCCTGTATACCAGGGTATAAAACATACCATAGTATCACCCTATTTTTGGACATCATGGTAATACAATGGATTTGGAACCCTTTACAAAAACTGTGGTGGTACCATGGTACAGTGATGATATCAGGTTGTAATACTGTGGTACTTTTAATTATACTACCATGGTATTGAAATTTATGTACTACGGTACTTTATGGTATTTCTAAGAATGCCACAGTACATGCTCAAAATACTTTTGTGATTTTTATAATATATATCATTTTAACACCATGTTGTTGTTGTTGTTGTTGTTTTTGGGTTTTGTGACATTTTTGTTCTTTTTTTTTTTTTTTTTTGTCATGTTAATTGTTGTTTCATTTTAATATTATCTATATTTTTTTTTTTTTTTTTTTTTTTTTTTAAATTAGCTTTTATTTTTATGTTTAGTTTAAGTTTTATTAGTTTTATGTGCTTTTCTCATTTTTATTGATTTGCATTTATCGATTATCATTATTTGGTTTGTTTATTTGTATACATTTATCTTTAAAGGGATAGTTCACCCAAAAAGGAAAATTACCCAATGATTTACTCACCCTCAAGCCATCCATCCTGTCATCCACTGGAACGCCACTCTCTCGTGTATGCACTTATGACAGTTAGCACAATTTAGAGATTACGGTTTATAAAGTTTTAAATATGGATATTTTTCTCACAAAAATCCATCATTTCACTTTAGAAGGCCATTATTAACCCCCCGGAGCCGAGTAGGATGGCTTGAATGTGAGTTAATCATGGGGTAATTTTCAATTTTGGGTGAACTATCTCTTTAATTTATTTTTATTGCAATAAATTATAGTTTTAGTTTCAGTTAATGGTAACAGTACTAGCTAGTACTATGGTTTTGGGACATATACCATGCTAATACCCTGGTTTTGTAATATGTACTTTGCTAATATAATGGCTTTAGTATATCAAACTACCACAGTATTTGCATCCGTCTCCATCTCTGCCTGTACTTTTTTTGTAAATGAAAAACTTGTATTTCTTTTTTAACTCTGTATGCTGTATTTTTTTCTTTTATCCCTTTTTCTCAGTTCAGATCAGGTAAATGAGATGAACTGATAAGGAGGGAGGAACATAGGTAATGGATAATCAAGGAGAAAAGGTGCCAAATCAATTCAGATCCATGTTTTATTACACTGGCTATATATTAGCAAAGAATGAAAAAAATATTGTGAAGCAGGGTGACTCATCCGCAGGTGACAGTTCTGAGAGCTGCTGAGTTCTCTCAGCCATGCCTCTGTCATTAATGGGAAATTTGTATATAGTTTTCCCATTTCTGAAATCACAGTGCAATGCATTTTACATAAGGCTGACAATAACTGTCAGAAAACTCATTATAGCACATATCAATGATTCATAACACCAATAATCAGCAAGCGAGACTCAAACGCACTACATTAAGCCTTCATAGACAATCTATCTGACATACAGTACCAGCCCACACAAATCTAATCTATTACTCACCGCACAAGCGATCAGAAACAAGCGAATTAAAAATTAACACATATGTTGTCAAGAACACGCTAATGTGTGTGAGCGTGACCGAGTTGGTGATAAAAATCTGCCGTGATACGTTTTTAGTGTGAGCGATAGATTTTGAGTGAGGGAAAGAGAGCAGCTGGCATGCTGGAACATTGTAAAATGTGATGCTGAGCCATAAATGCAGAGGTCCATGGTCTTATGTTTCTGTTCCTCTCTGTAGTGTTACTAAGCAACTCACAATCTCAGCTAGCATGAGAGGGATGAGGATGCTCTGGCAGAAAATACCTGTCATTGTGTGTGTGGCGTGTGTGTACTTTGTGCCTGTGTGTGGGTGTGCATTGCTGTGAAGCAGGTATGTGCTGTACCTTACCATGTCGATCTGAGTGTGCGTTCTCATTGTGCATGAGTCGCTGTTAGTATGTGCTGAGGAATGTGTTGAGACCCAGGCTGTGAGTGGGGTTGAGTGGGAGCGTGTTTTGGCGCTATGTGCTGTACGAGGGTAGCAGCTCTCCAGTGTTGGTGCATGATGGGTAGCAGCCCTCTCAGTTGCTTCAAGGCTGGCTTAGATAGCAGAAAGTAGAGTGGCGGGTTCCAGCAGGGTGCCAGACAAATCAGAAGAATGGCAGACAGCGAGGTCACCTCCCACAGCAGAGACACCTCTGTACTTGACGCCGGCAATGGGGTCGAGGCGCTGGAGGCGGGGCTTGTGGGTGAGCTGACGGAATTAAGGGATGGCGATAAAACATTGACAAACTCCAGCACGTAATAAGGCAGCCAGCTGATGGCAAACACCAGCGTGGAGCCGATGAGAAGGGCCGTGGCTTTTTTATTGCGGTGGTCTGCGGCTAGAGTGCCCCGGCAGCGGTACAGGTGTGTGATGATGAGGCCACAATGCAGGGCAATGCAGAGTAGAGGAGCCACGTAATACACCAGAAATGCAGGAACGAGGAAGCCCAGCCACTGACCACGGCCCACCGACCACGTGCAGCCACTGTCAAACTGGATGTATGTGACTTTAGGTAGGGCCATAGCGATGGAAACCAGCCAGATAACAGCAACTGTGCCAGCTCTGTTGGCCAAACAGATAGACAGATACAGAGAATTCAATATTTTATGCATCTTTATATCACTGATGGCATTACCATAGAACTTTGAAATAAAGGTATTGTGAATTAGTTAGAAAAAAAATTACTACTGTGGTATTTTGAATGTGTTACTAATCATGATTACTGCCGTATCACATCATGAGGCTTTTTATTTCACTAAATGACCTCTTTGAAGTTAGAAATCACTATCAATTGCAATTGTTTTTTTTTTTTAACTCACATTATCAAATCATTTCAACTGAGATTATTAATTCATGTGCATTTATTGAACTATTTGGAAAATGGCTGTATATTGAACTGGATAATGTACAACCAGTCATTATCTCAATATTAAGTATAGGTATTTCCAAAAAAAAAAATAATGCATTAGCAACACAGTAAAACTTTCATTTTACCCAAAGCAAACTTTTATTGCTCAGAGGAGCTCCTTCATGCTCATGGGACTCAATAGAATTCTTGCTTATATTATTATTAATAATATTAACTTTGTCACAGAGGTTTCTCCTAAAATTCTATTGGAAAACAAGCAAATGAGACAATGCCTGATATACAGTATAAGAGAATAGAGCTATAGCATATAACCTATATATATATATATATATATATGCAGTTTTTTGGATGTGCACATGCACACCACCTTAATTTTTCTCTGGACATGAATTTCAGTTCCATTTTACAGTACAATAGTATTATCATCTGATAATACAATCACAGTACCATGGTAGAGCCAAGAAGATATAGTTTTCTCTGTCTCCATAGCATGATACTTCCTATAGTTTTATCTAAGACTTATCCATTTCTTTCACAAATTTAACTTTTCCCCCATTTTACAAATGTCTTTCTTTAGCTCCTACAGATACTCACACCTGAGCAGGGGTGGCGGGGGGCCGTGTCGAGGGAGCCACTATTCGATAACGCAGCACCGAGAGGGCAGCCAGGCTGAAGATGTCCACTCCAGCGGTGAGGGAGGTCATGAAGCTCAACAATACACAAACGCCTCCTCCCAGCTGCCAGTTCTGAGAGCTAGCGCTTAGCAGCACACAGGGCAAGGTGAGTAGAGCACACAGATCAGCAAAGCTCAGGTTTAACAGGAGGACCGAGCTGGGCTTTGAACGACGCCGTGGGTTACGCATCAACACTAACCACATGAGCAGGTGACCTCCGACCCCTACCAGCAGGGAGAGGATGCTGACTAGAGGCAGCACCAGAGAAAAAGAGATGGTGGTGTTGGTGGAGACCGTGTTGAAGAGTAGGTTTACAATGGCAGGCATGATGGATTGTGTAGAAATCAGCCAATCTCTGGGATAGAAAGAAAAGAACAGAAAGATGGAGATAAATAGATATGCAATCCATACGTGATTAATAACCCACACACAATGAAAAACAAATGAACAGAAATGCAATTCAGCCAATGTTACTAACATATCGCACATCTCAGTTAAAAGAAATGAGGAAAACTTTGTAATAATACACTTAGCAATTACCTTAAATTACACTTTACGACAAAAATCCATCACACAGAATATGGAGCAATGGGAAGACATGATAACCAGCCCAATAAAATGTGCAAACAAGCAAAATACACCCATTAAATATGTGATATACATCCTAACACAGACATCTGCAATTACACTGACCAATTTCTCATGGAGGCAGTGACAGGAACATATTCCAAGCACAATTTTAAGCCCATGTTTCAACTTCCCCAACAGAACATCCATACGGCTGTTAAACCTTGACGAACTTACAGAGTTCATTAAGAAACCTTCTAGCTCTGCATAGATTGAAAAAAAAAGAAAGAAAACAAAAGCTAAAGATAAATTATCTTTATCAGCAATGATAAAGATCAGCTAAAATAATAAAAACTGTATTTCATATCCTGGCAGTGGAATATTAATCTTATAATAAATACATACTGTATCTGATTCCAACCCTGTAAATCTAATACAATACTTAAGACATAAGTGAAATTCTGTTAGTAATACTATTTAAATTTGATGTAGCATTTGGTATGATAGACAGATACACATATGTACACAGACAGACCAGCAGGATAGATAGATAGATAGATAGATAGATAGATAGATAGATAGATAGATAGATAGATAGATAGATAGATAGATAGATAGATAGATAGATAGATAGATAGATAGATAGATAGATAGATAGATAGATAGATAGATCTAAATTTAATTGACCTTGTCAAAAAGTCAATTCAAAAGCTACAGTATGGAAGCAGATATGAAAAGGGCTGACAAAGGTGCAGGAGAAGAGAGAGGACACACAGCACTGAACACTGGAGAGAAAGAAAAAGTTACTTGATCAGGCATCAGTCTGGCAGTCTGTGGGCTCACTTCTGCTCATCTGCTCTGAGGCACAGCATCCCTTAATGCAGCCACCCCCTTGACACACACAGTCCAGCCCTCCACACACGCACACACAAGAGAACAGAAGAAGGGGGACACACCTGTACCCACACCTGACTCACTTTATTCATCCTCACACACGCATACACACCCTGAAATTCTAATCTCCCTCATTAGGATATAACAAGATTCATGTGGTGTTAAGGAGACTTTCAATGGAAAGAAACCAATTATGAGGCAGCGTTGAAAGGGCTGAGAGAGTGAAACAGGGAGCTAATTTACATCTATAAATACTTCATGATGCTCCTTGGCCTCCTCCTAACACCAAAACACCACACACACAAACACGAAAAATGAAGAATATGAACACTCTCTCCTACACACTCTGACAGACTGATAATTATGAAGCGAAACTGAGAAAATATGTGATAAGTCGGTAAAGTTTCATGATATGTTGGGAAAGTTTTAGGCACAAGATACATGAATTGTTTACCTCTTTCTTGTCTCATAAACTTAAATCAACTTGTAAAAGCTGATCTTCCGGTGTGTACTGGTTTTGTGTGATTGCAGCCATCTGCTTGAGTTACTCACTTTTTTCACTGTTCAGTTTGAACCAATTAAGTGTGTGTCAAGAGTGTGTGAAAGTTGTGAGAAAGAATTTGTGATTTTTGTGTGTGTATTGTGCACTTACACAACACTACATTAGTTTGGCATGGTAAATACTCTGGAGTGATGGTTTCATTTAACATGTTTACTATAGTTAATGTGATATATATGATATATTTTACTATGGTAATCTTAATGAAATCTGATACTAAGTCTGTTTACATGTGCAGTTATAATCAAACTAGCTGGGCTTGCTTTCTTCTTTTTTCATATAAAACAAGGGTTTTAGTAATAAAAATATGCATATTCGTATATTTGCAGAAATAAAAATTATGGCGCATCACGTTCTTGCTTACCACCACAGCGTGTTGTGTAATGCTTTAATGAATGATATTAACAGATAATAAATGTATATATTTGATCCACACACAGGCCTTTGTTCCCTAATTAAGTCACATCGTTTATGCAGCTGCCTTTAACGTCACTTCATTTACAGCCTCCCCCACTGCTGGTGTGAGTGGGTGTCGGTGCGTTCGTGTGTGTTAGAGAGGCCATTAATTAAATGATTTATGTATATTCTTACAATCCCCTGTGACTTGGCATGATTGTTGTGAACCTGTGTGCTTTGCTAATGCATCTAAGACATATTAATGTAATGAATTATTATTGTCGTTCTTACATTTTAAACATAAGAAAGATTGCAGATTGATTGTATTACACTGCCATTTTCATGCAGCACCCAGGTTACAGAGCATCAGTCTTTAAGCAACTGATCTGGTCTTTTATTATAAATGTAGTATGTTCTCAGACTCCAACATTTCTTAACAAATTCTTCCGAGAGCAAATGATCTGAGCTGTGTTTTTATATATATATATATATATATATATATATATATATATATATATATATATATAGGTTATATGCTATAGCTCTATTCCCTTACTGCATATCAGGCATTGTCTCATTTGCTTGTTTTCTAATAGAATTTTAGGAGAAACCTCTGTGACAAAGTTGATACCCATAATATAAGCGAGAATTCTATTGAGTCCCCTGAGCATGAAGGAGCTCCTCTGAGCAATAAAAGTTTGCTTTGGGTAAAATAAAAGTTTTACTGTGTTGCTAATGCAATTTTTTTTTTTTTAAATACCTATACTAAATATTGAGATAATGACTGACTGGTTGTACATTATCCAGTTCAATATACAGCCATTTTCCAAATAGTTCAATAAATGCACATGAATTAATAATCTCAGTTGAAATGATTTAATAATGTGAGGCCACAGAGTAAAAAAAAAAAATTGCAATTGATAGTGATTTCTAACTTCAAAGAGGTCATTTAGTGAAATAAAAAGCCTCATGATGTGATACGGCAGAATAAATAGACCATTCTCTTCAGAGACAGTTTCTCACAGACATTTAAGCAGCAGTCACAGGAAATAAATTCCTTAATCTCTGTTTGAAAATTACTCTTCCATTGCAAGGAGATGCTTGCTTGGCTTTGGGCTTCTACTGCCCTCCTGTGTCATTAAAAGGCAATAAGAAACCCGTTATGAGAAGTGGCATTTGGTTTCCACTTCCGTTTAACCTTCATCTGACTGAAAAACGGCTTTGAAATGCCAAACAGTATAATTCTTAAACTGCTAGTAATTGATCCATATACTGTTATTAATATTTTTTTTTTCTTAAATTCACTTGGCAATGACAGTCTGTTCATAAAGATGATTTTAGTCAGGTTCCGTTTCAAAAATATATACTAAAACACACCATGGTATTACCATGTGACATACTATGTTAATACCATTGGTTAAAAACCATGGTTTAAAATACATTAAAATAAAATTGTTGTAATATTTTGCAATATTTACTGTTTTTTTTCTTTATTAAGCATTAGAGACATATTTAAAAAAATATATTAATAAAAAAAATCTTACTGCCCCATATGTTTTATGACTTTATATATATATATATATATATATATATATATAACTACTGCGGTATTGTCATGAGTTGTTTAATACATACAGTGCAATGGTAATACCATGACATTATTTGAAGTACCTAGGAGTATCATGTAAATCTGGTGGTATTACCATGGTGTTTTTGACGTTACCCTGTTAATACAATGTTTTTGGACTTGTAACATGATACTCTTGAAGTATCTTGTAGTATTATGTAAATATAAAATTTGGTAAATATTCAATAATATAGTAATAAATTGTCATGGTATTATTATATGTCTGCGAAAGGCTATTCACTGAGTAAAAAAGAACAACAGTAACTGTAATATTCAGTGTTTATTCATTCAATCACATTTAGTAGAAAATAAAGCTCATTTATGGCCAGCAAACTCTTAGACATTTATCCAGTTGCATAAACAATGCCTGATTAAGACAACAGTAATACTGCTAATGATATTGATCGAGTAGACAGAAAATGATAAGAATAAGTTTGTCACACACTACAAAACTTCACGTGGGTAACGCCGGACATGAGAGGGAGGTACATCCACCAAACCAAATGAGAATTCAAGCAATGATTAGTGCAAATATTGGTTCTGGTTATATATTATACTTTACAAAATATCATTCTATGGTTTTAAAGGTAAATACTGTAGCAAAAAGTTCCTTTATTTCAAAGATTGTCAGAAGACTGAGAGGGAGAGACGGAGAGAGAGAGTGAAATAAAGGAATCGTAGTTAAGTGCAGAAGGTTGAGAATGATGGTTAAGTAAAAGCAGGAGGGGATGCAAAATGACTCACTTGAGTAAGCAAGAATATGCAAAAGAAAGCAAGAGTCTTTATGAATTCATCAAGGTGCAAATTCATCTGATCATATCTCTCCCTCTCTCTCCTCTCAGCATCACAATGACCCTCTGTTTTCACAGAGCTTTGGCTCAAATGGTTGTCATGACGCTTCAGCATTGCTTGGCTCCGAACTCTGATGACCTGCAGAGATAAACAGAGGAATAGAGAGAGAGAAAAAGAAGTGAATGATGTCCTACTTGCGTTACCCGTTTACTAATCTGGCTTTGTTAAAGGTCAACTCTGAGCCATCTGTCTGTGGACACACAAACACGGACAGGTGCATGCTTGCACACATTCACATGTAATACTGGAAAGATTTCCTCTAATTACTGGGGAACTTTCCAGTCAGGCTATCCAATAAAACTGCTGGATGCTTCCGAGCAGCACATACACACACAAAACAGCACAGTACCGGGGAAATCCAAGGACATATTTCGTTTTGGAGGGAGTCTAGGTTTTTTCACAGGGGGTTTGCGATCTGAGGATCTTTCCAGATCACTGCGGGTATCCTGCTCCATTCCTAGGGGATGAATACAGGGGGCACACAGAGGGAGGGATAGGATCATACAAGTAAGGATGAGTTGATGAAAGCATGCTAGAGCAGCATATGGTGAATGTGGACCCTCCTTGCATGCTCAAAATGGATTTGAAGTTTGTACCTGTGTCACACGAGTTTGCTTTCCTGTTTCGATATGGTTTCATGGGACCTCCAGGGCTGCTTTTGACTTCGTCACCTGACCCAACACAAACATCAGATATTCTCTACATCAGGGTTTTTTAAACTTGGAAGTCACAGAAAAGTGAAAATTTACAATGCAATCACTTAATATTATACTCAATACAAGTAAGTGCAACATAAGTGTGCACTATTAATATCAAATTTGATATTAATGTTTCATTCTGTTTTCTAAAGTGTGGTATAAAGTGTTAATGTCAGATATGCTGTGAAAGCATTTTTTTTACACACACACACACACACACACACACACACACACACACACACACAAACTTTTTTTTTTTTAAAAAAAAAAAAAAAAAAAAATATATATACACACACTTACAAAGTATATATGATTATTAAATTGCTTTAGAAAATCTTCAGAAAGTTTATGAAACATTAAATACGACTGCCAGTATCACATTATAACAATTATTTTCTGAATTACCTTGAAGCAATGCAGAATCTACTGAAGCAGAATGAAACACAGGCTTAGCAGAGGGGGGCGGAGCAGCTGGAGGCTGATTCTCATTGGCCACGTCTTGTGTTGAGGAGCCAATGGGAGACGTGTGAGGTGAATAATAGCATGGCTGAAAAGAATTATATAATCAAAAGCTGTTTTAATCATACATGTTTCTACGAGAATAAAGACACACTTCCACTCACAAGCATTGTCATTTTAAGTCACAGACACAAAGATACTATGACCCAAACACCTTTTCAGGGATGGGTGGAGTCTGTCCTTCTGGTTTTTGGTCTTCTCCATGTCTCCTGTCTTCTTTTTCTTCATCCTTCTCCCTCAGTTCTCCAGAATCCTCAGTAGATTTATCTAGGGACAACATATAATGACCATGACTGTTCATACTGTTCATTTAGAAAGTTATATAGTGTAAAATGCTTATTAAAACTAGTTATCAGATTGATTCACGATTCACTAAAATGAATGGCCAATGACAACTAATGACAGGATATGCAGTACCAGAGCTCTCCTCCAGATGGCACTGCCGTGTCTTAGCCAAGCTCGGCTTGGTGCTCTGAGGTGGCGGCTCGGGTCTTTTTCTGGTTTCCAGCAGCTGAGGGTCCATTATATTGTCTGCCTTTTTCTGGCTGTCTGACTGTGATTCTTGTCTTCCTGATTCTGACTGTCTGTCTAGAGATGGTGTGTGCCTTTTAGAAATGATATCTGAATGCCGGTCCATCTCATGCTCTTTGTATCCAATCTCTTCTGATGAGCCGAACACCTCACTGTAATCAGGTGACTGCAGGGAACAGAGAGACAGAGGGTGAGAGATTGTGTTAAACATGTCATTATGCTCATTAAATTCATATTTAATTCATTTTCGAATCGATCAAAAACAAGTGATGCTAACATTATATTACACACTATTAAAAACAATTCTCAACACTACCTGCACCATTTTGTGAATGAATAAATAAATATCACATAGTCTGTGTACCAGCGTTGGCATAAATTCAATTTGCTCTGGCTTTGCTTCAAATTGTGATGTAGAACCTGAACTGACGTGGAATCTGAATATGGACTGTCGAATTGGAATTCGAACGACAAGCAACATCAAATTTCAATATCAAAACAACCACGCACATGAAAAGATTAAAACATTTTTCATATCGCACAACAAAATGTCCCACATTGATTTTAGATTTTAAAATACTTATTTATTTATAGGATTCTTAGGAAGAAAGTCCATGAAATAAAATAAAACTAAATATTTAATGTTATTTATTACATATAATAACATATGATGTGTATAAATTACACATGCATTTCTACAGGTGGCATTTCAAGAATTGATTATTAATATAATCTAATATTTCAGAAAATGGCCAAAGGAATAATAAGTATTTATTTGAATGTAATTTCATTTTAATTCTACAAATTAGAATTAGAATTCTGGATCCTGTTTGCAATCTCAATTCAAATTCAACTGAAATTCAAGAACTGAACTGGATTTTAAATTATGTAATGTGGTGAACTTTACCTGTCTCTGTGAGAAGCAAGAGGGGCTAATTCCCATCATTCCCGGCCGGGGTATACCCTGAACGGGCCGTGCTGAGAGCTGAGGGGTCCTCTGAACACCAGGCCCTACCAGCCTCCCATTGGTGCCCTCAGTGTCTAGGTCTAACCTCCCACGATCCTTTGGGTGTTGATTCAAGGAGTACACATTCTCAGTGGCGATACTGAGAGAGCATCAGATAAAAGGAAAATAACATTAAGAGTTTGATTTATGTTGTCTGATTTATTGATGTAATCCAATTTATATAATTATTATTATTTTTTTTTAATTCTTACTGACACCAAACTTTTGAATAATTTATTTATTATATACAGTACACACTACAGTTCAAAAGTTTGGTGTCAGTAAGAATTTTTTTTTAAAGAAATTAATACTTTTATTTAGCAAAGACACATTAAATTAATCCAAAGTGACAGTAAACACATGTATAATATTGCATATTCAGTCACAGGAATAAATTGCAATTTAAAATATATTAAAACGTAGTTATTTTAAAATGTAATAACATTTTGGACAGTAGTGTATTATAAATTATTTTATATTAAAATACGAATGACTCACTTAGTGCGACATTCCTCCCCACAGGCCCCGCCCCTTCCTGTAGGGTCTGGCTCCTGATATGATATGGTCGAGTTTCGGTTCTTTCTGAATCCAGAAAAAATTGACAACACACTGCGTCTTTTCTTCCTCCTCAGAGCCTGAGCGTGATGGTGGGATGACAGCTGACTGCAGGACAGAAAGTCAGGGTGTCAGAGATAAGATAACGTCCACATTTTTAGCATGCCCATATGCCTTCGACCTTTAAAAAGTGAGCAGATGTGACACCCTCATTGTTAGAGTTCATTACTACACAGAAAAGTTCAGCATGGAAGCACCTATCTGGTAAAACTCTCTTGGTGTAGAAGTCAGGCAGTCCATCATCCAGTAGAGATACTCCTCCATTCTCCGAGCAGTGCTACAGGACGACAAGAGAAATAATGATGATGATGATGTGTGCTATTGATGACTGGGAATGGAGTAGATCATCTCTCTAAATTTGTGTTAGTGGATGATGCTGTCATGGTACTGTATCTTACCATCTGGGATTTGTTCATCCATGTTATGTCAATGCATTAATTTGATCAAGAGACATTACAAAGACACAGCTTGCAGGCAGACTGATCAGAAGTGATTGAAAAGGAGACAGCCTTTAATGTTTGATTCTGTAATTCTGGAGACCCTGCAGAAAACATCTGTGCCTGTGTTCAGACAGATTTCTGAGAACAATCACGCTAACAAGAGAACGTGATTAAAATCACCCCCCTCCTTCTCTTGTTAACATCTTGAATAGCTGTCGATTAATCTGTTTGTTTTTTTTTTTTGTATATTTTTGAAGAATACATCATGTAGCATCCATAAATCAGTGCGATTTTGACTTCATTTACAACAAATCATATTTAATTGCAGAATTCCCAAAGAAATCTCACACTACCATCAATCCTGAAGCAAATCAGAGAAGTTGCTGTTACCAGGGAAACGAGAATCATGGGAAAACACAGTGACTGCCCACTCTCATAAAAATCATAATTGGTCTCAATCAACTTATATATTGCATATTTTTGAATGTACTGCATACATTGGAATATTTTGTTATAAACTTCCAATATATGGTAGTGTATACTTACAGTTATATAGTTATAATTATAAAACAGTGCTGCATGAAATACATTACTGAGTGATTCTATGTAATAGATTCAGCTACATTTTAAAATAGAAAACATGATTAAAAATTTGTGAGTGTGAGTGTGTGTGTGTGTGTGTGTGTGTTTTCTCTCTTTTCGAATCCAGAACTGCTTCGTTCTCTAGTCAAATGAATAATAGAAGCTTCAAAGAGACTGCAGGGGATACAAGTGATTCAACAACAACATGATAAGGGATGCCTCTGCAAATTTAAACACGACTATTTCTGCAGCAGATTTAATTACAGGTAAAATAAGAGAATTCAGTTTGATGGGATTATGTTTTCCCACAGTACGCCAACTAAGGCCCCAGTATAAGACTCGTTGCCAAGTGTATCTATTAAACTGAATTGAAGGCAATATTGACCATATATATATATATATATAATATATATATATATATATATATATATATATATATATATATATATATATATATAATATAAAGAATATATATATATATATATATATATATATATGAAATGAATATGTGACTAATATAAGATTTGAGGCCAAGCCTGAAACAGCCATCATTTTGTGACCTTTACTTTTTTATTTACCTTGTTTTTTTATTTTAAAATACTATATAAAGATAGATAAAAATTTGTATTGGTGTGGCAATACTGGAAATGGTGCTGGTTCTTACTGTCTCAAAAGGAGCGTGTGGAGTCCTGTGCCTTCGTGGTGGACGCGGTCTGACATGGGTCACATGACGCAGAGGTGAACCTTGTGTGGGCAGGGTGGACAGACCTTCCCATGATGCTGAGCGTGAAAGGGGAGCAGATGTCTGAGGAGTGGACACTAAAGGTGAAGAGTTGGGGTCATCACCTAGACCTGAAGGAGAGTGAATCACATCAAATTAATTATATGATATGCTATTTGTTTGATTAATAGAATCGATCACAAATAATCATATGCACTATATCTCCTGAGAAATTATCAGCAAAAGATATTACTGTAGCAGACAAAAGCACTGAATAAACAAAAAAGTCAATATATTGTTTGATTTATTTATCAGTGCTATTTATAAAGGAATTATTCACTCAAAAAAGAACATTTGTTGAAGATGTATACATCCTCAGGCCATCCAAAATGTGGATGAGTTTGTTTTTTCATCAGAATTAGAATTTCATCAATTGCTCACCAAAATATCCTCTACAGTGAATGGGTGCCGTCAAAATGAGAGTCTACACAGCTGATAAAAACATCACAGTAATCCACAAATAATGTAACTCATCTATAAGACACATGTTTGTAATAAACAAATCCATCATTAAGATGTTTTTTTAACTTCAAACCACTGTTTCCGGCTATCCATAATATTACTTTCTCCAGTGAAAAAAGTGAATCAGAGGAGAAATATGCACAGATCAAGCACCATTCACAAGCAAATGCAGGGATGGGCTTTTTAACTAGAGGAAGCGTTATTGTGGATTATGGACTCATTATGAACAGGATTGTTTTTATCAGCTGTTTGAACTCTCTTTCTGACGGCACTCATTCACTGCAGAGGATCCATCGGTGAGCGAGTGATCTAATCCTAAATTTCTCCAAATTTTTTCTCCTGAAGAAACAAACTCATCTACATCTTAGATGGCCTGAGGGTGAGTAAATTTCCATCAAATTTCCATTTTTGAGTGAACTATTCCGTTAATTTTTTAATTCTCATAGAGCACAATTAAGTATATGAATTTATTAAACCCATTTGTATTTTTACAGTTAATTACAAATTGAAACACTAAATTAACATGCTAAAATGACATACCTAATAAAGGTTAAATAAGTTTTATAAATGAAATTGAGCTAAAAATATGATATAAAGAATGAATGGGTTTTAAATGAAAAATTTATACACACTATAAGTATACATGACTTGAAAGCACTTGAATGAGTGTTCAACTAAAAAATGAATGATAGTCCTGGTTTCATCCTACATAACGTGCGTGTGACTCACTGAGTCTGTTGGACACGGGACGAATGCGTCTGGTCCTGGAGCTGCGTTTTTTAATGGCGATTGTGTCCTGTGTGCAGAAACGATAGAAGTGACTGAGAACTGAGCAGATGACAAAACCGCTGAGTTACAAGAGATGACAGATACTCTGAATACCACCAATGAGTCAGTTGTGAGTGATTCACGTAACACACTCACTATGCTGATGCCAAAGTCATCCTCCACAACATCCAGTATGTCAGCATGTCTGTGTGTGCGCCTGGCTGTTCCCCCATCTTCCAGCCGTCTCATCTGTGAAACCTGCCGGAGCTGCGATGACGAACAGATGCGTGAGGAAGAGCGATGCTTGTGCACGTGTTCAGAATGAACAGACGAATGGAGAGAGAAATTCATTTGTAGTACCAGGGTTTTGTGTGTGGCATAAAGCTCCTGTAGGATCTGGTCCACAATGGAGTTAGTGAGATATGAGACCACAGACAGCTTGACCTCCCTAAGAGTGAGAGAGATGGGAGACAGAAAAAAAAAACATTTTAGAGCATGTCATTGAAATAAATATTTCATTGAAATGACATTTTGTTGCTTTGCGGCCTCTACATGTACTTTTTTTCTATGAACTACACACATTTTAGTTACAAACTTTATTCAATTTCTTGAGTTTACACCAATATAACAAAAAGGCAAGCCCCACTACAGATTAGACTAAGCGTGCAAAACCGTTTTGGAGATTTCTGTCATTACTCATTCAAGTAGACAGCTGTTTTGAAAGCTGCTGCCTGGGGCATCATAAAGATGACCGCCGACTGAACTGACTTCAAAAAAGGACTTTGGTATAATTCTCAAAGTATTAATTTCAAAAACATCAACAACTCAACACCCTCCTTTCTTACTCCAGAGCTCTGTTGATGTCCTGAGCTGCTCTCTCCATCAGAGCAGTGCGGATGGACGAACGAGGGATGGACACTCGCTCAGAGATGGAGGAGAGGGGAGGAGAGAGACACTCCGCTGCGGCACAAGAAAGCGGACATAGCTCCCGGCACAGAGACACCATGGAGTCCACAATGACCTGCACAGATCAACCATCAGTCATCCATCACTCCTTTCAAGTCCATCAGAACAAGAAAGCAGATATAAATCAGGCTGAAGCACCTGTAGTTCTTTATCAGCTGCTTTGGCGAGTTCTCCAGCCAGAGAGTCCAGCCTCTGTCTCACCGGACCGTCCACTGACAGCACGTGGGCCAGCTCACACAGCGAGGGGTACAGCTAGAGGACAGTGCAGACATAATTCACACACCAGTCATGATCTCTCACTCTCTCTCAATGACCGCTATGAGGATTCTGTTACATAAAACTCATGCAGGTGATTTGTCTTTAACCTTTAATGTTCACTCATAAAAGCGATAGTAGTGGAGCTTTAAAGTTTCTTAAATTAATAAACAGAAAACACTCGAATATCTGCATTTTTCACACAGCACATAAATAACACCTGACTGAATATTACCATGTAGCCATCTGCAATGTATATTAAAAAGCATATGTTAAGCAAAATAAATGTCTTTGATTTTTAATCAATTTAATGCATCCTTGCTGAATAAAAGTTCTATTTGTGTTTTCTTAGGTTTGATGACTACTGCTGTGTGGAAAACAGTCATAATAAAAAATAAAGAAGAGAGGTTGTGCATTTGACAGGTAAATACACAAACACACTCACAGCTCGAGAGTTCCTGGCCTCCTTGAGGACCTGCCTGGCAGCCTGTAGCTCTTCCCCTTCACCTGTTCCTCTCAACACACACACCTGCTGCTGCACGCGCACACACAGACGCTCCATCACCTGGGACAGCAGCAGGACAGAAAGAAAGAGACAGAGAGAGAAAGAAAGTGACAGACAGAGAAAGCAAGCAAGCGAGAGCAACAGAGAGAGAAGGGAGAGTGAGATCTCTGTGTGAGTTTGATTCAAGAATACACAGTAAGATCAGTCAGAAATCACATTAGCATGTGAAAGAGATGCTCTGTCACAAACACAACACATGCATGTAATTTTTTGAAGGTGGAAACTTTCTCTTGTACCAGTTTGTGTAGAGACCAGTATAACCAATCCATTCCCAGGTTAACCATCCAAAGAATGTAAACATGAACACTCTGTAACTGCAATTTAGATAAATAGGAATGACAATAGAATTCCTCTCTTCAGGTACACTACTAATCAAAAGTTTGGGGGTCTGTAATATTTTTTAAAATGTTTTCTGAAAGAAATCACTCACCAAAGCTCCATTTATTTAATAAGGAAGTCTTACAATTTAAAACACATATTTTCTATTTTAATATATTTTAATTTTCACGAGTTATTATTCCAGTCTTCAGTGTCACATGATCCTTCAGAAATCATTCTAATTTGCTGATCTGGTGCTCAAGAAAAAATTCTTATTATTATCAGTGTTGAAAACATTTGTGCTGCTTAATATTTTCGTGGAAACTGTGATACATTCTTTCAGGATTCTTTTATGAATAGAAAAAAACTGCATTTATTGAAAAATAAATCAATTTTGTCCTTGCAAGTGATTAAAAAAAATCTTACTTACCCCAAACTTTTAAATGGTAGCACATATTAGACCTAACAATCGTAGATAGGGTAAGTGTTCAGGAACACTTTTTAGATCATTTTGAACCTCCTATATTCACTGAAATATTGCACTACAACTTTTAAGTGATAAAGAGAATTTAAATGGCATAATTGTGTAATTCTGCTTCCACAAAAACCCCCAGAGTGCCATTTGACCTGGGAATATGTCTCTGACACTTCAGGGTTTTAGTTGAGTCCATTTTAAATCACATATTACAGGAAAGGCATAGAAATAGCACTTGCAATTAAGCCACCAATTAAACTCAATTAATCCAAACTGGCAGAACTGAAATAGAACTGACCCAAACTCTGACCCATCACCAGCATGATCACATACTAGAGGTGTGAGTCAATAAGTTGAATTTGCATTAGTAGTAAACATATACATTTAGCAGATGCTTTTATCCAAAGTGACTTACAGTGCATTCAGGCTATATATTTTTTTTTTTACCAGTATGTGTGCTCCCTGGGAATCAAACCCATGGCCTTTTGCACTGCTAACGCAGTGCTCTACCACTAAGCCACAGGAACACAGGAATATGAAGTGGTCTTTACCTGTTCTGCGGTACTAGTGACCAGGCCCTGATGCAACCGAAGCGCCTGTTTCTGAGAGAAACGCTGAGTCTGGTTATTCCTTAACAAAGCTCTCTGGATCTGAGAAAACACAGGAAAGACAGACAGACAGAGTGAAGGAGACAATATTCATTAATGACAAAGAAAAGAACACTGATGCTCAGATAAGCCATGCAGTCGTGTGGAAATGATTGCAATTATGTTGCGACTTAATGAAAGATAAATGCATTGTCTGCTGTGTCCCTCTCTCAGCGATGACCTTGTAAAAGTTTCATATCTCTGGGCTCATTAAACGTGTGCATAAACATTTCACTGCCTTGAGACTGTTAATCTCAAAACAGCCGGACACACAGATTTATGGATATTTAAAGGGGTCATATCATGCAAAAACAGATTTAGCTTGTACTTTTGAAATAAGTAAGTCCCCTCTACTATGATTTCCAAGGATGTAACCAAGTATTCATGATTGTGGGGACTAAGCTCACTCAAAACTAAGATTAATTGACTTAATATTTAAAGGGGGGGGGGTCATTATGATAAAATCTGACTGCTAAATTCCGTGATTGACCAATCAGAATCAAGCATTCCAGAGAGGATCGATAAGATAGGAAGAAGATAGGAAAGCTATACTGTATATATATGTTGTGCCATTTTTCAACCGTGACTCTGTATAGCCCTTTGAACACTCCCAGCATTACAAAGAAGTGGCTGAAGTTTACTGTTACCAATGCCCTTATAATTTCAGTCTGACTTTAATAGTTTGTGTGTCATGTTTCACCACAGATCTTTTTGTGAACTTGTCACTTGTCATGTAGTGCAGGTTTTCTATAGAGGCTGTTATTTAACAGTTGGGCAGTACCACTTATCTTGGACTCTAAAGGCAAACATACAATCCATAAGCTGTTATTCATTTCACCTAAAAAAGGTAGTCAATCAGAAACACAGGTCGTACGCATAGAGGTCTTCAATGTACAAAAGTATAAAATCCTGTTTATTTCTATAGGTATAGGGTAATGTTTTATCATTATACATCATTATATGTGGAATAAAATAAATTATATAGCCTTTTCACATTGAATTTTGAAGCATTCTTACCTTGGTTAGTGCCTGTTCTGTCCTTTCGGGGGCGCTACGGTATGCTTGTGTGACATCACTGAGCGGGATAGGCATGTACTGCAGAGTGAAGTTACTGAGGAGAGAGCAGAAGACCATCGAGAAGCAGGATAAAAGTTTCCCCCAAACATCGCAACACAAAAGAGAAGAATAAGCTCCAGGAAGCTGGAAAATGTTAGACACCATCTATTTGTGTCACAGAAACAAGTTGTTTTTCTAGTTTTCATTCTATTTAACTTTTAACCAAGTAGTTTCTTTCAACACTTTTCAAAGCAGTCTGCACTGAGAACAACTTTCTCACAATGATTACAGTCCACTGAATGCAAGTTCAAGTCTACAAAAAAGTTTCTGCATTAAATAATGTTTGTGTAGATCTCCGAGGATGAGAGATGTTTCCAGAACAATGCTCTAATTGTGCATCACAGGCAATGTCAGGGAGGTGATGAAAGACTGTGCAATCACAGACAGCTTCATGTAGTCATGGACTGAAGTTCTTATTTTTTCCCAGTAACAGAATGCTGTGAATAAGTTTCCAAAGAGATGAGTGAGTCAGTGCTCACATGGGTGAGTGTGTATTGAGGAGTGTGCATGATATGAATGTGAGAGTGTGTGTGTCATACTGTTCTAGGGCTCGAGCCACATCTTGGAAACCCGTAGCACTTGTGTTATTTCGATCCCACGTCACACTCCTAAAAGAAAGAAACAAACCATGACAGTCTTATTTTAAACCACTATGCATTATTTATTGCTAATAAAATCGCCAGAAAGGCAGTCTGCATACATTTTGTACATTTTCTGTACTGATTTTGAGGAAAAATCTGATGAATTCTGAGTATAGTCAAATGTGTTAAAAAGAGAATAGAATTAGGGTCATTGTCAATATTGTTGATTGCGGAATCAGTTGACTGTAAAATTGTTAAGGTTCAGTTTTATTCCATAAAAGCTTATGGAAGTATTTATGAACATCCACACATTATTAATTTGCCTTTTGTTTTTTAGCTTTTAATTATTATTATTATTTATTTTATTTTATTTTATTTTAAATGTGTGAAACATGCAGTCAAACCATTTCATATTATTTGATAGACTGGTAGATTATAAAAACCTAAAAAGACAGTGTTACAAAATCATAAATGCCAAGGGATATCTCCATTAGCAAATTAGCAAAAAAAAAACGGCAAGTGCACAGGATATAGAACGTCGTAAATTAGATCAGAATTTTGCAGAATTCTGCAAAGCTTTCTATGGACAAGAATATCATTAGAAGATCTAGGGCCAAATTTAGCCAGTGCAAACCCTCTGTGAGATTTACTAAACACATGCAGTGAAAAATTAGCATTTAAAAGGCATGGACACAGTTAATTTTGCAACTGTCCTTTCTTCATATGCATTTGTAGGAGCTTCCCATTTAGGCATGTTCTCTGGGAGGACAGTATTTAAATGAATAATGCAAGGTGATTTACTAAGCTTTGTTGTTGGCAATTTACTTATATTTGCACCATTATTTAACGGCCCTCGTTTGTGACCCCACACTAATTTGCGCTGCTCTTGGTGTAATGCGTTGATCATAATGGATATAATCTGGCTCTTTAATTTCACCCTGTTTAGTAAATCTGGCCCTAGTCCTTGACATATAAAGTTAATAGCTGTCTTCTACAGGTACTATAATGTGCATGGGATGCTGTATGTACCAATCAGCATCTTGAACAATCTTGTTTATAATTCATATTGCAGTAAACCTATTCTCCCTATGACAGAATACCTAAGTGTGGTGTTGATCTGCAGAGCTTTACTAAGCATTCTTGCTCCTGTGTCATCGAGCCCATTCCCGCTCAAATCCACCTTCTTCAGGCAGGCGTTGCTGCCGAGGGCGTTCACAAGCACCGTGCCCCTCGAACGCAGCCTGGAGTCAGCCAGAGACAAACTCTGCAGGACCTGTCAGGAGAGAGGAGCAGCAAGGGGGGGGGGGGGGGGGGGGGGTGTTTGTATGTGTGTGTGAGTTTGCAATGTCTGTGATCTGTAAAAACAGTGCTTAATAATTCATCAAGCAAGGCGATATCTGCTGTGAGAGGACTACGTGCCCTGAAGGAGAGAGATTAGAAAGAAAGGAGAGAGAGTGAAGGAAGGACGGATAAATCACTACTAGTGCTGTAATACACTCAGCAGAACGTACTGTACTTAGGAAAGATTTTGTACTCTCTGTGTGTTTGTGTGTGTGTGTGTGTGTGTGTTTGTTTGTGTAACCAGAAAGTGTGTAAGGTGCGTACAGAAAAGTGTTATGTCCATGTGTATGTACTGTATGCACTTGAGAAACACTCACACACTCTTCCTCCTGCACAAGATGCACTAGTTTCTGCAGAACCTCATCCAGAACCCTGCAAGCACAGGAAATAGCAGGATTTACACACACACAGACACACACACACCTATAAACGCCATCAACTCCAAGATTAATGACACTTCCCACACCTCCCCCGGTGTATCCTCTGCCTCCCTGTGAGCCTCCTACATTCAGTTTGTGATTGCAGACGGTTTCACAGACTTTTCTAACCTGCTTACCTCAACTGCCTGTCTCAGAGTAGATATCTGTTAATCTGTGTACTCTACGTAAACTCTGTCAACATCTACTCTATGACATGCTGTTGATTATCACAGAACATCATTTCCAATAATCCCTTAATTTTAAAAATTTATTACAAAAAACGAAAACCGAATTTGAGATGTAGGAACATGGAAAGGAGGTGACCTAACAGCCATAATGTACTGTTTACATGGATTAAACTCCACCCAAAGGAATGACATCATTAGCATATAATCAGAATAGAGCGAAACAGTGACTGCCCTTTTTCAGCAGTTTTAATTCTGGAAATATTTTCTCATTTATTTTCATGTCAAAGTCAACTTAAAAAAAAAAATCCACAAATAACACCATGAACCACTGCAAACTGTTTTACTGTCATTTATTAGTATAAAAGCAATTCATCTGGCATATTTTGAAAAAAAATTAAATTGCATTGCATTAAAATATAATTTAGTCTATGTTTAATGATCGATATTAATGTTTTCATTGTGAATTATCAATGTTGCTTCCTAACAGTTTTGTGGAAATTTATATTGTTTTCTTTTAACAAAAAGTAAAAAATATTTGTAACAAATGTATTTACTGTCACTTTTGATTAATTTAATGCATCTTTGCTATTTCTTAAACTGACCTTTGAAGTTTTGAATAGTAGTGTACATAAATGTATATATATATATATATATATATATATATATATATATATATATATATATATATATATACACATACACACTATATATGTGTGTAAGACTTATATATAAGAAGCCTTTGAGTACACAGAGACAGACTAAGTGACATTTTGTTTGCTGCAATTCTCTGATTGGTGGATGTTTCTTCTCAGGATTAGATGTATTGTACTTCTGCACCTGGAATTTGTCAGTTAAATATGATTTTCTTCTAACATGATATTGTAATTATGTTAACTGATGGCTTCAACAGAAACATATACCATCCATTTTTAACCTCAGAGCTCACTGTAATTTTGCTTTGAAAGTTTTATATTGTTAAAAATCTATTTTCACCATCCTAGAAAACTTGTCCCTTTTCAAATTGACAATTTAGACCATTTAGAAAGCTCAAATAATATTTTTACTGTAGAAGTCATGTAAGTGCTTTGACAAAGAGTTTCACATTTCCCGTCTGCCTGCAAGGCTTCCATTGTAAGTGCACAACTGTAAACACATTTTTAGTTTTTCGGTAATTGGCAGCATGCCACAGGTGCTGCCGACAGAGAATAAAGATGTATTGAACCTTTAAGCAAGGCACTTATCTTCAAACTGCTTCAGGCAGCCTGGCCCCGCAGTCTAAATACTAGTTTGTAAGTCACTTTGGATACACGCTTCTGCCAAACAAATAAATGTATACATATATCACTGTCTGCTCTGTACTGTTTGTCTCTCTCAGTCTGGGAACAAGTACCTGCCCTTGATGTTAAAGTTCTTGCCCAGGAGCAGGTGTTTGAGGGACGGGTGTCTGGAGAAGGCAGGAATTACACAGAGAAGATCAGCATCCAGCCCTGAAATGAACACAGAAAAGTACAGGCAGTGTCAATAGCCACTGAAGCAAATGCAGCTGAGGGGAAAGAGACATGCTGAAGGTCGGTGGGAGCAGACAAAAGTTTCCTTTCATTTATTCAGTTAGATGTCTCACCATTGTCTGAGATGTCCAGTGTGCTGATGCAGGAGACTCTGGGGAACAGGTCCTGTATTATCCCTGCTCCAGCAGACCTGAGCTGAGAGTCAGATGAACGGAGAGAATGAAAAAGAGACTGGCACAAGGGGTAGATAGAGAGAGTGAACACTCAAAGTGTCTAACATGTTTAATTTATACTAGCATGCACTCATATTCTTCCAATAGCTCAACTGAAGGAGAATGGTGCTAGCAACAGTCATAGGTTCGATTCACAGGGAACTGATAAAATAGACCTTAATACATGGTTGCTTCTGCCAAATAAATACATTTAATGCATTATCATATTTAAACTATGGATGCTTGTTTCTGCCAAGCGATAGAAAAACATAAAAAAGGTAATTGCAGCTTTTAACAGTATCAATTAATACACAGTTCTGTGTTTTTATCTCAAAATTCTGACTTTTTTCCCCTCGCAAATCCGAATTGTGAGATATAGACATAAAATTGCAAGGTGCTAACTCACAATTCTGAGAAGAATATTCCAAATTGTCAGATTTAAACTTGCAATTGGAGGTTTTTATGTTTTTATTTTGTAGTGGGACAAAAAACTGAATTGCGAAATGTAAAGATATATATATATATATAGATATATATATATATATATATATATATATATATATATATATATATATATATATATATATATGAGATATATGATTATGTACACATTTCATTTTCTTAGGCTTCCATATTAAACAGCACTTTAAATCTGATTTGGAATAGTTAGTTATTTTGAAACTGAGAGTAGTCACCTTTTACCCTCGTGAATATCTGCATTCAAGATATATATTCATAATTTTTGTTTTTTATTAAAACGTTTATTAGGCGAAATTAAAAATTTATAATACAGCAAACGTGTAAAAAATAACACTCCCAAATTGTATAAAATAAAAATGCCTGATCTGAAACCATAATACAAAATATACTGTTATAGAGAATAAGCATTTGTGTAAAAAACCTAGTTGCTAAGATACTGTACTGCATAGTGTGACAACTAGCCCCAGTCTTCTCTATATAAAGTTCTACATGTAATTATTTTCAAATCCACAGGCCAGAGATTTGTGGAAAGCAGCTGTTAAAATAGTTTATGATTTGATTTCCGAGAACGAATAAAACGATTTTGTGAGGTCAAAATAAGGCAATGGAGGCCCCACAGAGATAAACACACATTGCACTCTCAAAAGAAACCTTGAAAGGTTTTCTGTCTGACTAATTCTGTAGCCAAGATATCTGTACACACAGCAGAGCGACCACAGACTGGAGGATTGAGGCTAGAGCCAACAGAGAGAAAGAAAGGCATTTATAGAGCTCAAGCCAGATTTAGGTCCACAATGGGGGGATGGAGTACCTCACAGCCGCTGATGTCCAGGTGTAGGTCAGTGATGTGAGGATTGGATGAAAGCCCAAAGAACAGAGCCCTGTGGAATTGACAGTGAACAAACATAGGGACGTCATCATTACTGACACATTACATGCCTCATTGAAGAGACTAAGCATTCTATTATGTGCTTCCATGGTTGAGCTCTATAATAAATCAAATCAGAAAAGGTCTATATGGACACCGTCAAAGCGCTACGCAGGTCTTAAAGGATTAAGGGGAAAAGAGCTTAGAGATTAGTTCGACTCCTCTGGTGTGGGCCAGTGCTGTTGACAGAAGAGAGGTAAAATCAGGTGTTTATCAGGTGTGACAGCCCGTCTTGCGCTCGGTTTGTGTTTGTGAGTCAGGAGGAGGTATGACCTTGTTTGAAATGCTTCATTTGAAAACATTCTGGCTTTCCCAAAATAGCAGCTGCTGCGTGAACATCTTGATGCTGACCTCAGTTAGGGGTGCAGAGCTCTAAAACTAGAAATGAATCCCCAGAGAGTTCTTCTAGCAGGCTTTTAACACTTGAAATTGTTAACCCTTTAATGAATGCATCCAGACAGGGGAAAAAAAGGACAATGATGTGCAGTTTGTGTTTCCTTTGAAGAGCGCAATAGTTTTCTTGTACAGACCCAAAAGTTTATTTATTATGAGATGTCCATTAGTAAAAGTTTATTTTTCATTTTAATAAATAATAAAAAATGATAACAGCCTCAAATGATAATAATAAAAATGGAGTTTAACTAAGCATGTTTTCCAAAAATTATTACTAAAACATTAAGCTTTTGGGGGGAATGTGGTTGATTCTGTTCAGCATGCCCTTCAAATCTATATTACATTTTTAAAAAAAATGTCTTTAAACATTTACAAAATAACTCCACATGTTCAGAGTGATTTCACTGCTGCCTATATGTTGAGATGAAAACTGTGTATTTTTGAAAACTGCAGTGATAACTAATGAGCACAAGTTTAACACAACTGTAGTTGATCCAAAATGCTTTACAATAAAAATAAATCAGAATTTTAAAAGAGAAAAGGAGGGTTGAAAAAAAGACACAAATAGAGATAAAAAAAAACAAGTATCAAAATCAATCAACGTGAATAGTCATAGAACACCAACTATTGAAAGCACATTCACAGCATCACTCGAATGCTAGAGAAACTTCTGTTAACATCTACACTTTTAATTTGAGAAATGTTTTTCTTTGGCCGTACAATAGAAGTCAATGGTTACCAGCATTCTTCAAAATATCTTCTTTTGTGTTCACCAGAAGAAAAAAAGACGGGTTTGACAGAATTTTAATTTTTGTGTGAACTACACTGTACAGTATCTCTTGAACATACAGCATCTGAATGGTAGAGATAATAAATTGATTCAGTTCAGTACAGAACAGCATGAGTCACAATGTGCTTTACCAAATCCTGGGTTAACGTGAACTGGGTTATCATGTCATCTAGCTGAAAACAGCTTAAACCAGTCTAATGTGGTTAGCTTGTCTCCTAGAATGTGAAAAGCTGGTTTGTTGGATTTAGAGAGGTTTTGATCACTTGTGAATTAATCAGACTAAGAGACCACCTGGCTAACCAGCTCAGCACCAGCTAGGTCATGCTGGGAGACCAACTAAGCCAGATTAAACTAGCTAAGCCAGGGTTAAGTGCAGCACAAAAAGCCAAAACGGCGACTGGGCTCACCTCAGCACGTCGGGAGGCATCTTCATAGACGCCAGACTGATGTGAGTGAGGCTGAATGCTGAACTGAAGAACTGACGGAAGGAAGGAAGTGTCTCTCTCACTTTCCTAAAAGCGTGACAGACAAGAAAGGGGGACTTTTATCCATAACACATCATACCATACTTCACAAAGCCCTGAGCAATATGCCAGAACAAGGGCTCAAAAGGAGACCCTCTGGCTTATTAGAAAAGAACTTGTTTGTATCTCTATTATGTTATTTTAACAAGTTGTCATTGGACCAAACAAACAATTATTTGGGTGGGACAGAACTAGATGGGCAAACTGAGAAAAAGAGAGAAAGTGACAGTCAGTGAGGGATACTAGGGGGCTAAAAACATGACAGTTCATGATAATATTTTTGCATTTGACAGTGACATTATAATTTAAGAGAGGGAGAGAGAGAGAGAGAGAGAGAGAGAGAGAGAGAGAGAGAGAGAGATGTGTGGTGTAAATGTGTTAACAAGAGCAGAGAGTGCTAAGGGAACATTCCCATTTAATATTCATGAGCTCTCTGTCTTATCAGCTCAAACAGAATTACATTGCTGCCTTCACATGGCTCTGGCGTAGCCAGATTTACTCACACACACATGCCCACACACTTCACATGGAGGTGCCCATGTGTGGGGTGGTTCTGTGTTTGGGTGTGCATGTTTCTGTGCACTTATGCTCACAAGTGGGAGTTTAGGTGGGAGTTTGTGAAAGGATTAAATTAGCGCTAGGAAAAAGAGGGCATGCTCGCAAAAGCATACTAACATACTACTCTATAATATTGCTGAAGAATATGTATACTGAGCACAATATGCAATGACAGGGATCTAGACTCTTTCTTCCCACTGGTCGCGCTGGTGTGAATAACTTCCTCAGTTGGTCGCACCAGCACATGATTTGGGCACACTTTGTGCATGCTGATGAATAGTTTTTCCGTTATCATAGTTTATAGTTATATGGCAACAAATTTGGGATTTTCTTTTTCATCAGTAGTATTTGTGATTTGAATTTTGTGTATGGGAGTTCCTCTTTCGCTCAGTTATAAGGCAGGCTTCAGAAGCTTTCACAATCGCTTTTATGATCTTGGTGTCATGTTTCACAAGAAAAGACAATTGTCTGTTATACTTTTAACTATACACCTTTCACTTTTTAAAGGAACATTCCACTCTTTTCCAACTCCCCTAGAGTTAAACGGTTGAGTTTTACCGTTTTCAAATCCATTCAGACGATCTCCGGGTCTGGCCGTAGCACTTTTAGATTAGCTTAGCAGAGATCGTTGAATCTGATTAAACCGTTAGCATCTCTCTCAAAAATGACCAAAAAGTTTCTATATTTTTCCTATTTAAAACTTGACTCTTCTGTAGTTACACTGTGTACAAAGACAGACGGAAAATGAAAAGTTGGTATTTAGTAGGTAGATATGGCTAGGAATTATACTCTCAATCCGGCATAATAGTCAAGGAACTTTGCTGCCGTACCATGGGTGCAGCAGGCACAATGATATTACACAGTGCCTGAAAATAGTCCCAGCTAGGTAACTTCCAATAAGCCTATTTTCAGGCGCTGCGTAATATCATTGGTACGGCAGCAAAGTTCCTTGATTACTACACCGGAATGAGAGTATAGTTCCTAGCCATATCGGCCTAGAAAATTGCAACTTTTAATTTTCCATATGTGCCTATTTTCAGGTTTTCATTTTCCGTCAAGCCAAGCTAAAAGTGCTACCACCAGACCCAGAGATCGAATGATTGGATTCGAAAATGGTAAAACTCAACTGTTTAACTCTAGGGGAGTTGGAAAATGAGCCTATTTTCAAAAAAAGTGGAGTGTTCCTTGAAGACTAAAACAAATTCTTGAAAGATGGAGCATTGTTATTCTTAATGTGAAGCACAACAACAATAAAACAGTGACCTACAATGACAAACTAGCTTATATAACATTTATTAACAAAAACGAATAAGACGAGGCATAGCATACACCACATGCTGTATTATATATCGACTAATAAATTACAGACAAGTTTAGCAAACACTGTGAAATCAGTTTAAGAAAATTAAAATAAAGCCTCCATAGATTAACGTGAGGTAAACAGCAAAAACAACAGGCTTTTCAAAATTAAAACAAAAGGAAAATTAAAACTAAATTGCCTGTCGTGACAGTGCTTGCATGTTTTTCCCAAGAAAAACAACGTTCACCATCTCTGGTTTAAGAAGTTTTAAGAAGTAAAAGAAGTCGTTTGAAAACCAAATCCAAATCCACCATTTCCTAAACAATAATAATAAAAAAACTGCAATGTTGATTTCTTCTTGACTCAATATTTATCCCTCTGCAAATTCAAACCCAATTAAGAACAAACACATTTGCAGGAGGTGCAAAGGATGAAGAAACCTTCCATTCCGAACAATAAGTTCAGCTAAAATTAGCCTCATTTTTCAGAGAGTTTCTCATAATGCCGTTAACGTGCCAAGAGGGGAGATGGAATTGCTGTTCGGGTTCAGAGGGAGTCAGACAGGAAGATGAATCATTGCATTTCTGTATTTCTCCTCAGCCTACAGCTTCTTCTCGCATGTAGGCACATGCATGTTTACTTGCAATATCATAGACTTCTGTTGTAAAGCTAATTATAACTACTAGATTATTGTTAGAATAAAAAAAACATTGTTTACTTAATGTATGAGCTGTTTTTCCAAATGTTGTAATTCAGTTCACTTTTGGAAACAATTTTGTCACACAAACATGCTTTCCTCTGACTCTGTTATAGTGGCTGTATTACCATCTGTGCAACATGCAGGTCCATCAGCTCTATCTGATCACTCATGTTTAACTCATATTGTATCTCTGCAGGCACTCTTCCCTGCTGGGAAACCCATTTAAAACCAGCATCTGATGGTAGCTGAATCCAGCTGGTACAAGCTGATCTTTTATGCTTACTAACAAGTCCAAGCTGGTCTAGATGGCTGATCAGAAAAAGTATGAGTAGACCTGTTTTGTTTTGTAGATTTGATTTGTTAGCTAGTCTAAGCTGGTCTAAACTATCTCATTCTGCACAGCGTTATTTTAGTAAAATTGAGATGCTATTATAGTTTTTATTAAGATTTTGAAATAGTTTTATTTTTATATTTTCTGTTTTCATTTTCATTTTAGTTCAAGTTTAATAATGTTGTTGTTGTTGTTGTTGTTGTTGTTGTGTGTGTGTGTGTGTGTGTGTGTGTGTGTGTGTGTGTGTGTGTGTGTGTTTAAATATTCTATATAGTTTTTATTAATATTTATAATTTTCAAGTTTAGTTATTTAATGACATCACGAAAATGAGAAATATTGTCTTGGCAACTTACTGAAATAAAATAAGTTTAATGTTTTTGATATTTTATTTCAGTTCAAATTTATTTTATTTCATTATTTAAGTAGCATTTTTAAATTGTTATAGATATATTTGTAAAAAATGTATTTAAACATTATTTAAAAAAATAAAAACAATGATAACACACAATATAGTTTCTTGAGAAGCAAAACATTAGCTTTTTTCTCTGTTTAACCATTAACCTCACTCAATTTTATTGACTGATTTATTTTAGATTTATGCATAAGAAATCATTTGCATTTGTCATAAGAAAACTAAACTTAATGAAAAGACATATTATCTGAAAATAAGTCTTAATATCTTCAGAAATAAATCTTGCATCTCAAATAAATATTTATTTTACTGTTTTTAATGAGAAAGAATATTGTTTTGATTTTGTTTTTTTTCCATGCGAAAACCATGGGCACTTCAAGCTGGTATAGCTTTGTCTTTATATAGTACTTTTCAGCATGATTCATCTTTTTATCCTTAAACTCATTTAAAAGCAGTAGAAAATTGCTTCCCGAGGAACTGACTGAAATGAGTCAAACTGCCTTGTGATGATGTGCGTGGTTGAAGCAGGCAAGTTTAGCTCACCTGTGAGGCTGACTCAAACGTGACAGATTATCATGCAAGAGCTTGTGGGAGGCAGTTTAGCTCACCTGTGAGAGAAGGAGTTTTTGGACAGGTTCAAGTAGGAGAGATCAGCACAGCAGCCCCGCAACAGAGCTCCAAATAACTGAGAGGAAATGGAAAGAGGACGTCAAAAACAGAGAGGAAAAAATAGAGACAGAGGGAAGGAGAGTAGCAGCAAAAGAATGACAAACATTAGTATAATTCTGCAATTTAGGACCATTAAATGTGACAGAAATATAAACATGAAATCAGAGACAAATTGTTGTCTCGCATCCCAGGTGCAATGACATAAATCATGGTGAGTAAAAAGCAGTTTGGCAATAACAAATTCAGAAGGATGAGACACACTGTCAACTCACAGAGTCTACGGTACAGTCAGTGCCTGACAGGTCCAAATGCACCAGGCAGTTCGGCTGTGCCAGGAAAAGGTACAGATTCTACAATGAGGAAGAGTATTGAGGCTGTTAATAGTCATGTGTATTGTCTTCAGTCCATTCACTTTTGCATCCATTCATTTTTCCTTTTTTAACCCAGAAATGAAATATGTTGGGGGAAGTCGTGGCCTGGTGGTTAGAGAGTTTGACTCCTAACACTAAGGTTGTGGGTTTGAGTCTCGGGCCAGCAATACCACGACTGAGGTGCCCTTGAGCAAGGCACCGAGCCCCCAACTGCTCCCCGGGCGCCGCAGCATAAATGGCTGCCCACTGCTCCGGATGTGTGTTCACGGTATGTGTGTGTTCACTGCTGTGTGTGTGCACTTTGGATGGGTTAAATGCAGAGCACAAATTCTGAGTATGGGTCACCATACTTGGCTGTATGTCACTTCACTTCACTTTTTTTTTTAAATACAGAAAATGCAGGGTTTTTTTTTTTTTTTTTTTTTGATAAGCAGACACAAAGTAATTTTCATTATTCAAATGATTTCATGAAAAAAAAATTAATGTATATAAATGATAAATTTAATTTCTAGCTTTTTAAGCATCTCTATATATACACGTTAAAAGCATCCTCTAGCGCTACCGATGTGGCTACTAGTAACCCATTGCTTTATGAAAAACCTCTGGCGTCAATGTACGATATAGTCATTATATATTTAATTCTTTGCAATTAATCAGCTGTTTGTATCCAGGCACGGTTCTATGGGGGTGCTAGAGGTGCTAAGCACCCTCAAATAAAAGCAAGAGCACACTCAGTTGAGGCTGCAAAAATATAGGATACTGGTGAAACAGTGCGTATTTGAGTTTGCACTCTAGAGAACTTCAAATGTTTCTATTTAAAACGTGTTTTTGTAGCATTGATCAATGTAGACATAGCCAATCACTGACATATCTGTTGATTTCTAGCAGTGGCCAATCAGAGGTGTCTTAATTCAGATCCACTCACCGCTCAAAACGCTGCAGTTTTATTCAGTGCTGAGTGATACAAGCTCGCAAATCCTCTCATTATAACAAACAAAGTATAGACATGATGTAAATAAGATAATAGTTATGCAGTTTAAAGAGATTCTTTGACTATAATGGAAATTTGTGAGATAGCGTTAAAACGGAATACATGAGATTGCATGCTTTTTTGGCTATAGTCCATTTAGAATTTGAATCAGTTTTGTTTTTCAGGGATGGGGCAAAAATATGTCAAACTAGATGTGCATTAAGGCAAGAGCACCCTCGCTAATTTCAGAAGCACGCAGTGATTTGATTCTGGAATGGTGCCTGCATGTATCTTTATCTGTATTTTTATATATTTGCTCTAAAACAGACCATTTCTAAACAATATATATGTTTATTAATGATTCTTGTGTAGGTGTTTTGTGTATTTTATGTATTTTGAATGACCCTGCATGGTCCTCTTGGATCCCGTGACCCACAAAATTATGACAAAATTATACCCCAATATATAATTTCATAACATAACATATATTTTATATATATGAAATAAAAGTTCCCATGCCCAGATTTTACATTAAAGGCTACTTGTTGAAAGCAATGAGTTACCTGTCGCTTTTAGTATAGTGACCACATTTCTCTTGGACAGCGCATTTCTATTCGCCCTTCATGAATTTGGGACAGGATTCTGTAGTCTATTTTTTTAAATCATACTTTAAAGCCATTTATTACGTTTTTCTATATTCATTTGTGCGTTTTGAAAATGTTTATTAAAGGTGCAATAAATCATTGTCATGGCATTTTTCTTTTCCCAATAAAGGTGTGAGACAAAAGTCTTTTGAATATTTATTTTCTTGCAAGAAATGGTGACAGTCATACAGTCATTACAGTCATGGGTGCAGAGTGCAACCCTGAATAACACTCTGACTCAGTATTTATATCTTAATCAAAACAGGATGCTTCTATCTCATCCAATCATAATGCAAATTCAACATATGTGTTATTTTTAGGTTTAAGGTTTTGTACTATGTATGTGTTTCTAAAGTGAAAGTGGAAGTGAAAGTCTTGACATTTGCCAAGTATGGTAACCCATACTCGGAATTGGTGCTCTGCATTTAACCCATCCAAGTGCTCACACACCATGAATACACACCCGGAGCAGTGGGCAGCTATTTGCTCCAGCACCCGGGGAGCAATTGGGGGTTCAGTGCTTTGCTCAAGGGCACTTCAGCCATGGGTACTGAGGGTGGAAGAGTGCTGTTCATTCACTCCCCCCACCTACAACTCATGCCGGTACCGAAACTCGAAACTGTGACCTTCGGGTTACAAGTCTGATTCTCTAACTCTTAGGCCACAGCTGCCCCACATTCTAAGCATTTAATGCAAATTCTTTTCTAAGAACCTAGGTATAAAATAGCATTTTTCGTCTCACACTTGTCTTGCTTACATATACACACTTTAAAAAGATTTCCTATTATCTCTGAGCTCATTGAAAACTCAAGCATACTGAAGCAATCAAAGCACTCAGAGACAGTCTAAATCTTTAGTATAGTGAAGCAATTAATACCGATAATAATAATAATAATAATAATAATAATAATAATAATAATAATAATAATAATATTTCATATAGAAATAAAATTTCCTCCACAATCGTAAAAACAAAAATTTGAAAAGAAGTCAATATTTTACTTCTTCACGCAGCATTTTATGTGTACGGTTCTAATTTCAATTTTGGTCTTCATTTAAAAATACAACAACTGTACTTTTTTTTCTTCTTTTTTTCATCATGGTTAAAAAAGGAAAAAAGAATGGACACAAAACTACACAGACAGGTCGTGTACCTGCCTCTGTATGTGTGAGATATTTTCAGCATCCCAGTGTTGGTCCTCACAAAGAAAAAAAAAAACATTTGTGAGGTGCTACTCTACATGATGAAGACAAAGCTTTATAATGGAACTATTATCATACTAATCTAAAATCTGTATTTTGTGTCAATTATTGTTATGTAAAAAGAATATATATATTATATATATAAAATATATATTTTATCAATTAATATTTAATCATATTTAAATATCTATATTTAATGCTGCTGCTCAACAGTTTTTCACATATATAAGTTATGGCGTTATATAAATTATAACATTTTCGATTGTTGTTTAATGCTAATAGCTTAATATTTAAATTTACAATTGCCCCAATGTACCTACTTTTTTAGTAATTGTTGTGTTCGTTTAACCAGTTTAATTTATGAGTAGTTTGTAAATAGGGAAGCTACCGTTAAACTTAAGCTTATTCCTTGTCAATACTGGGCTTACACTTACACCACAGCTTTAACTATAGTATTAGCTTAATTAAGAATACTAGAAGTAAAAGTGAGATAAACGCAAGTTCTAACCATTGCATCCTCTCCAGACAGAATTCCTGGGTTCTTACTCAGGTCCAGATGAAGAAGAGAGTTGGAGTAGTCATCACTGGAGCACAGGGCCTGAGAAAGAGACGTGACACCTGCGAAGAAAGACAAAGAAAGGCTCAATCACACCGGAAATTTAAAGTCCAGTAGAAAAAAATGCTTCTATTTTGCATGTTTTAATAAAACACTTTTTTTTTTTTATTACAAATTAAATCTTCTGCATAGGAATTTGATAGGAAAAAAAAAAACCTTTCAAATCCCTAACATTTCTTTGTATTTCCAGGTTTAAATCACATTTTGAATCCTATATTTTCAATGTGGTCTCATACTTTTGGAGTCCACTGTTTATGACCACTAAACCACAGCAACATACACACAATGCTCTGTAAGCAGAGTGGATTTTCATCTCGTTTCTAAATACATGAAGAAAATGCTAGTGAATGCATTTTGTAGCGTGAGACAAAAAGCCAGCACAACTAACTCTGTTAGGTGGCACCTTGCCAGTGAACTCAAACAGTATGCTTTCTCACCAGGGAGTAAGAAAAACATCCTATTGCACTCTCTATAAGGAGGAATTTACTCATCAAAATGTTAACCACTGCAACCTTTCATGATCCAGTCTTCTTCGGTTTTGCTTTTATGGTAGCTGTAGTTCATTTTTGATGTGTAAATTCTGTTTTTACTGCTGATAGGATGCTGATTTTACTTCAAAGTTTGCTATAAATCCCAACCGGATGTGGCAGATGCCCAAATGAAACATCTCAATTTGAAATGAGTTGTATTCTCTGATGGCACAAGTTCATCTAAGTTCTGTACTCAAAGTTAAAACTTCTGCAAAGAGGTTGTCACAAATCAGATTAAAAATAAAGATTAATGATGGGAGCTAATTCGAGTGGATGTTGATTCATGGCTCGTGTTAGAAGGCTATCCTTCTATCCACTCGGTTTAAAACTGTATTGATTGAAAGAGAAAACCAGAGATTTCGCAAAGCCTGGAAGCAGCCAAGGATGCTGGTAATTGAGTCTGGGCTCTCCCAGAGAACACTGGCTCTTTGGTCATGACTCTGAAGCTCTAATGTCAGATGCAACTAATCCATCGATAATCTCATTGATTTAAGAGAGAACAGGAAGCTGATTCTAGATCAGTGGAGTGAGAATTGTTATTTTACAGCCTGAAATACTACACAGAGATTGTGTAACAGGGTAAGCTAGATACAGTAGATCTGTTATGGTAAAAAAAAAAAAAGTTTTGATTTGAGTTTATTTTATATTTTAAGTTTAAGTATTTTAAGTTGTTCTAAGCACACAAAATACTATCTTTGAGATAGAGTGCTCAATAAAAATATAATAATATTAATAATTATAATAATAACAATAAGTATTAAAATAAAGAGCTATATGTGTGTATTATATAGTTTTATATTTGCATTATATATATATTTATTTATATATAAATATATATATATATATATATATATAGAGAGAGTATAATATATATATATATATATATGTGTGTGGGAGAGAGAGTTTCATTGTACCTACAAATATTTAATTTATTTATGGTTATATATTTGAAATTAATTATAAATATTAATTAAATTAATATTTCTAAAAAATCGTGTAGTTATGGCATCTACCAGCAAGGGCTAATTGGAAATATGATCTCACATGAACTTTGCAGGCTACTTTTTAACACTTGTTCAGACTTCTAGTGAATGGTAATTGTGGGCTAGTTGTTATAGACTTGACCAGCAGAGGGTACTAAACCTCCAGGGACACAAAGCTTCTACACACACCCTTCGAAGAGAGCGAGGTCTTGGAGAGGTTAAGTAGACGCAAGCCTTTACTGAGCCGACACACCTGCTGGATAAGGTTAGACACCCCTGTAAGGAAATACACATTCATAAACAAACTAGATCAGTCATAGACCAATTTAAATATCATGCACCATCAGGCAAACACTGACATTGTTGTAGTTACGTTCACAAATGCACGATTGTGATGTGACAAGCAATGACATGTGTCAGGCATGATGGCAGTCTTAAACTCTGATACTGATGAATATAGAGGGCATACCAGCTACTGACAAAAAAAGTAGCTGATTATAATAAAGCTATTTAAAAGGGGAAGTAAACATTTATATATACAACACACAACCACACACACTCACAGACAAGCAGACAGACACACACATATGTTGGGTTTCCATGTTTTATGGGGACACTGCAAAGACGTTATGGTTTTTATCTATCCCCTTACCCCCTTTATAACCCTAAACATACCCCACACACAGAACTTTCTGCTATTTTAGATTTTCAAAAATCTGTTTATGATTTATGACTTATAAGATGTTTCCCACATGGGGAGCAAAAAATGTCCCCACAAAGTCTAAATTTACTGGTATAACTATACTTGCGAGGACATTTAGTCCCTGTAGTGTAGGGAATACCAGGACTAGGACTTTTATACTTAAAGGGATAGTTCACCAAAAAATTAAAATTCTGTCATGATTTACTCACCCTCATGTTGTTCCAAACCTGTATGAGTTGCTTTCTTATGTTGAACATAAAAGAAGATATTTTGAAGATTGCTGGTAATCAAACAGTTGGTGGTTCCCATTGATTTCCATAGTAATTCTTTTTCTACTATTTTTGGGTGAACTATCCCTTTAAGTGATAGTAAAGCCATTTATAATGTTGATTTAATAAATGCTGTTCTTGAGAACTATGGGATATAATACAGCCGAATACCCTGTGAAGTTCACTTCATATGGCACTACGACTCAAATGTACTTCTATTTTCACGCTATTTATAAATTTAAAAATAAATGGTAGCATTACTAATACTTGCCCCCCTTAACACTTTACAATACATACAACATTACATTAAAAAACACACTGGAAAAGCACAGCACACACATTTAAAAAAAAAACAATTTTCAAATCAGCAACAGATACAACACAATAAGTCAGCAAAGCAGTGATGAAAGAAAAAAAAACACCCACTCAGAGACAGAAATAGCAGATGCACATGCTGATACAGAAAGTGTAAAAACAGACAAATGCAGGGAAATAGACAGAGAGGAGGCGAAGAGAGAGGTATAGTAGAAAAAGAGAGACTTTGATGCATGTACCTTGGTTGTCCAGTGTATTGTGGGCCAAGTTAATGGAGTGTATGACTGATGCTGGGTTTTCTGACAGGGCAGTGGCCATTTTCTGTGGGAAATCTCTAAATGACAGAAAGAAAGTGAGTAGAAACGGAACCGCAATGCACCCTTGGACAGAGATGAAATATGAAGGCATAGATGTGGCTGGGGAATAAGAACGGCATAAAGGGAAAAATGACAGTGACAGAACAAGAAATGAACTTTTAGATAAAAAAAGAAAGAGAGTAAAGTGGTAAGAGTGATGAATAACAGAAAGAGAGCAATAGAGAGATTTATAACTCACGCTTTAAGGCCCACGTTTTCTAGCGTGAGCTCCTCCAGACTGCTGGATTTACTGACAGTGTGCAGAATCTGTTCTACGACTTCTGAACTCTGTGTGAGAAAGAAAGAGTGAGAAAAAAAGAGTCTCACCATAATGACTGTAATCTCATGCATACTGACACAGATTTCAGACAGGAAGATCTATTTTTATATACACTACCGGTTAAAGGTATGGAATAGGCTGATTTGATCAAAAATACAGTAAAAACAGTACTATTGTGAAATATTAACACAATTTATAATAACTGTTTTCTATTTAATACATTTAAAAATTTAATTTATTCCCGTGATAGCAGCCATGACTTCAGTTTTTAGTGTCGCATGATCCTTCAGAAATCATTCTAATATGCTGATTTGGTGCTCAGTTGTTATCACTTATAATTGATGCTCAGTTATTAATAATGGTTCTTAATCTTATCAATGTTGAAAAACGTTTTTGCTGTTCAATATTTTTGTGCAAGATGTCATACATTTTTTTCAGGGTTCTTTAATGAATAGAGTTTAAAAGAATGGCATTTATTTGAAATAAAGTATCAATTTTAATCAATTTAATGCATCCCTGCTGAATAAAATTAATTTATTCTTTTACAAAATCCCTTCAAGCTTCAAACAAAATGCTGCAAAAACATTGATGATAATAAGTGATGATTCTTAAGAAAGAATATGATTGCATTACTATCAAATTAGTTTCCAAAGCAGCGTGTAGATACAACCCTGATAATACCACAATACTATTTTGGTAAATAAAACAAACAAAAACAGAAAAAACAAAACTCTGACACACTGGAGATTGAGAAGGTCATAAAAAGATATTTACAATGCGAAAGTCTTTGCAATAAAGTTTGGTGAACCATGAGTTATACGCCATGGCCGCCACAATCACCGCAAGGTCCCTGTGACAAAAACACAAACAGAAGAAACAGAAGAAAAAAATCAAAACAAATTGTCTCAGTGAAGTGCTGCAACAACCAGAGGCGTTCTCACTTTTCTCATGCAAGCCCTCATAAGATTGCAAGCTCTCCTCAAGACTAAAATAGAGGTGTTATTATTCAAGAAAAATGATAGATTCGGTAATAAATGCTCCCTGACAGGAAAGCCAGGAGAGGAAGGGACAGGGACAGTGTGGATCGATGGGAAAACTGATGCCAGGTCAGTGAATTACTCAGCGCAATGTGTCTATGATATACCTTTTAAAGTTGGCCCTGAGCCTAAAACCTTTTTACCTATTGCCAGAGTGGATCTTACTGCACTCAGATGGAGAATGGAGAAAAAGAAGGCGAGGGAAAGAAACGCAAAAGGGTTTCTCCTGTTGAGTAAGGCTGATGGCTGTGTTCTCATTTGCAGTTTCGTCATTCCTCTGTTTGGACACTGTAGTGAGACTGTAGGCGGTGTGTACTCAGCTGTTCTCTCCTTCTAAATGAGAGTTTCTCTACCTCACCTGCTCATCTCTCTCCCTCTAGATGCTCTAATGGAATAAATGCTTAAAAATCAATGACATAACATCCTCAAGTCAGATGCAGCATCTAGATAGTAGTCTAAGTGTGCCCACTGGTGAAACAGTAAAAAACAAAAGAACAGCAGTTGAAATGCTCTGAACTATCAAGGCTTATTTGCTGATTCACTGTCTAAAACCTTTTTCTTTTGCATATACTTGATCTTGAACCTCTACCCTTCCTGTATAGAGATATGCCAGTGACCACACTTACATGAACACCATTTTCTGATGAAAGACTAGCCTATATTCTCCCTATTGGAAAATCCAACTCAAGATGGCATATGGAATATGGTTGCTGGTATCTGTCTAGTCTGAGCTAGTCATTAGTTAATCCAAGATGGTCATTAGCTGGTGCAAGCTGGTAGAATTTCTTGGAACAGCAACAAACCAGCTCAGTACCAGATGGTCATGGCAGTTTAATGTGGTCACACTGGTTTTCTGTACATTGTAGTTGGTGATCCAACTTATAACCTACTTGCACCAGCTAATGACCTGCTTAAGTATATATATAATATAATATAATATAATATAATATAATATAATTTATTATATTATTGTATAATATAATATAATATAATATAATATAATATAATATAATATAATATAATATATAATATAATATAATATAATATAATATAATATTTTTTTTAGTAAACACCGCATTTTAATCACATCATTAATCCTCACCAGAAAAAGCATGTTTGAGCAAAGTGAGTCCGAGTATAAATTTTAAGTGCATTTCCTTTTTTATGTGTTAAAGGCGGCAGGGTTGTGTATGCATGAGTATGCAGAGTTGACGTCAATTTTCACAGGTCATATATATATACACACATGTAATCCTGTTTCAACAGGAAGAGAGTTAAGAACCAGCCTTCAGACTTCAAACACATACCAACATCAGCAGAAGATACAGAATCTGATCTGGAATCAGTTAAGGAACCTGACACCCATGGACGGATGTAAAAAGACACAGCATGACTCAAACCGGGCAGGAAGTCAGCAGGGACGCCACAGGAAAGAGGCGAAATATATTATTACTGTGCCAGTTCAGCACACATTCAAAGCAGTGGCTGACATCAGATTGCCAGTGTCAAATATCATTCAAATCCCTGTCAATATGAAGCAATTAACGAAGTAAAGAGTTATCATTAGATTAATGCATCCAAAATGAAGAAGCTTTTAAACCACCAATCTGTGGGATGTAGCGATAGCAATGGAACTGAAAGCTAGCAATTAAAGGTTGCAGATACAGAACATGTACAGATGCGATGTAAATTTGTGTCTACCCGCTTTCCAGATGACTGAAGTCCAGCAGGTTAAACTCTCTGTTGTCCTGCGAATGATAGATGGTATCCACATCCTAAAAAAACACAAAAGACATAGAGGAAGAGTGAGATTCAAAAAGAGGAAGAAACACATTTAGAGTGCAATGAAAGCAGTGACATATATAGAAATCGGCCTCTTCTCTTGCTGAGGATATTTTGTGGTCAATATGAAGCTCTTACCCATTGCACTTCCTCTTTACAGGTGATGCCATTGTAATCACAGAGAGCTGCATATGTCTCAGAAAAGCCCCCTGAAATGGAAGAAAGAGAAAGGGAGATTATGTGCCTAACAATCAAAAACTATCCTACCTACACTCATAGACAAAGGTTTTTCAATGATTTTAGCGCATTTAAAAAAAAGCCAAGAACTCTCTACTTATCAAGATCTATTTTCGCTGCACACTACAGTGTTCTTGAGTTGGCTATACCATTTTTTTTTTCATATTCTTAATGTCTCATAAGTTCTTCACTGGTTTCTGGTTTCTTTAAAACACTATACACAAATACATTTATTTCTAAAAATTAAAGAATATAAAGTTACTTGTGGATTTTAAAGGAATAGTTCTTCCAAAAATTACCTCAGGCCACCCAAGATATAGATGAGTTTGTTTCTTCATCTGAACCAGTTTGGAGAAATTTACAACACTCGCTCACCAGTGGATCCTCTGCAGTGAATGGGTGCCAGCAGATGAGAGTCCAAACAGCTGATAAAAACATCATAATCTTCTCACATCAAAATCCACCAGCATATTTGTTTAGAACTGTTTTGGACTGTTTATGTGGCTTGTTTATTACAGTTAACTGATGAACTGGAGCAGTGTCAATTATGTGGGTTTTTGTGATGCCTTTATTAGCTGTTTAGACTCTCATTCTGGCGGCACCCATTCACTGCAGAGGATCCATTGGTGAGCAAGTGATGTAATGCTACATTTTTCCAATTCTGCTCAAACGAAGAAACAAATTCATCTACATCTTATCATTTTTGGGTGAACTATTCCTTTAAAACTTGTTTCAACAACAATTTACAACAGTAGTTCTCAACTCTAATGCTGGGGACCCACTGCTCTGCACATTTTGGATGTCTTCCTTATTTAACACACCTGATTCAGATCATCAGGTAGTTAGGAGAGAGCTACACGTTTTTGACTGGATAGTTATTTGACTGGATAACAAACGGACCACAGTCAATATTACTAATATCTGCCAGGAAGTAGGGATATTTATGTGCTGTCTTCCAAAAACAAAAAGAGATTTAAGGTGTTCTCCTATGACATCAAGACTGTGAAACAAGACTGTTTTGTTTCTCATCTTTCAGCCTATAAAACAAGTCAAACACAAAGACTATTGTGCATTAGCACACAGCATCTCTCCATGTCACCATATGAAGGGCACAGACTAATTTGCATATCCTTTCTTAAACTCAATATCACTGGTTGCTATTATGTTTTTTTTTTTTTTTTTTTTTATCATTTTTACTTGATCTTTTGTATTATTCTTTTTGTTGTTTTCTTAATTTATGTATTTGGCACAGTGTATTTATTCTGTCCTTCACTGTCTACAGCTGCAGCTGCTGTGGCAAAACAAATATTGTTATGTAATGCATCATAGCAAAGCTCACCAAAACCGAGTTCATGGCATAAATTAAGTGCATGCATTGAAAATGCTCTATAAGATGATGGCAGAGGTGTGAGGTGAAGAAAAGATTAATATTTGGTGTATAACAAAAATATTTATGAGACTGTGTGGGTGCATGAACTACATGTACTTATATTTCTCTCACCACATGCCCTTTGCGTCTCCACTGAACTCTCAGAGCTGGGAGAAAATTTCAGATTTCCGTCAGTAACATCTCCATCTGCGTGAAAGATGGAGGGGCTGAAAAAGAAGAGGGAGAGGGTAGAGGGGGATTCACAATGCATCAGAATCTCAGTTATTCTGCCCCAGCATGTGAACACCTGGCCAAAGAGCTGAAACAGGAAAGAGAGCGAGAGAGTTGAACACTGAGACAGAAAAAGAGCGCTATTATGCATTGCACTAATCTCCTCCGGTCTGAATATGAGAAAATCTCTCAATTAACTGCTCAGCAGTATACCTCACACCCCTGCTGCTCTAGCAGATACCAACTCCTATAGACAGCATTATGGATTCTCCAAAAAACTACATAAGCACTATGAGATACAGTGCAAAGGTGACAGAAATCAGATTTACATCTCTGTTCAGACGGTATAAGCACATATAGACTGCAACAGCGCTAGTCTCTGCCTAAGACATTTGCTGCAATATGCGTCCGAGGCATATTGCACATTTTGATCTGATAGGATTTAATCTGATTGGCTGTTTTTTTATACGATTTCCAAAAATAAGGACACATAGGTTTGTGTGTAAGTGTGAACAAAGATTTGTTTTAATGGAGAAAATGAAATAATAACTATTTTAGGTTAATGAAAAAATATTCAGCATTAGTTAGCTAGATATCCATAAGACAAACTATATATTTCACTTTGCAATGTATAAATAATATAGCAAATTTCGGCAGCATTTTTTGGCAGGAACAGTTCACCTAGTTGTTCCAAACCTATATGAATTTCTTTCAGCTTTTGAACACACACAAAAATATATATTTTTAAGAATGTTGGTAACCAAACAGTTGACAGTAGCTATAGACTTCCATAGTATGAAAAAGTCAATGGCTACCATCAACTGTTACTCATATTATTAATATCTTGTTGTGTGCAGCAGAAGAAAGACACTTACACAGGTTTGGAACAAGTGGAGGGTGAGTAATCATTTTTGGGTGAACTATTTATTTACCAAATCACCATTGTGATATAATCTATATTAAACAAACCTGCCCCTAAATGCAATGCAAATACAAAGCAAATTGTGATTGGTTGCTTTTTGTGTCAGTCAGTTTATTCCTGTCTGAGTGGGCAGTTTTTCACCCGAATAAGCTGCAATGTGGACCATTATGCTGTTCAGTCAAAGCCATGCTATGTGGAACCACAGTAAACCTATGGGGTTCTTGGGATACTTACGTGTAGATGGAGTTGTTGAAGATCCTAGAGAGAGCAAAGTTGATGTGGCTAATCAGCTGATCTAGGTGGTCATTAGACTGCAGCTTCAGGGAATATGTGGACTTGTCTGTCTCTATGACAACCTGTAAGAAAAAGAACACGCTTTAGTGAAGCAAAACGATGGAGAGAACAAGTGCAAGAAAAATCTGGCCACAAAAGCTAAAACACTGGAGCCCTGTAAACGCTTTTCCTACTTGATTATCCAGGTGGGTGTTCAGTGCCCGAATCTCCAGGAAGTTGAACGTTTGTTCCACCTGAGGTGAAAATGAGCATCTTTCTACATAAGTCATGCTAAACCAGATTACTGCAGTGCTTTGAGACAAAGCAGACAGGTGGTGTGTAATTTCTTACCGTACCTTGGTTGGTATCTTGGGGACCATGAGGTATAGCCGCCATGTTGCCAAAACCTGAGAGGCAAAAGAAAGGATGAAAGCTCAATAAATAAAGTGCATTAATTTTTGTCTTCAGTGCTTTGCTTGACCTAGTTTCCCAGTGTGTGCGAGAGATTATCATATTCAGTTCACCTGTTGACCATTAATTAGCCTTTTAGTCATCATATGGTTTAGTATTTATAGTCCCATGTTTCCTGTGTGAAAATTGTGCCCTGTCTGAAAGTCGTATTTCAGATGTGTTGCAAATCTGTTTCTCTTGTGTTGATGGATTAAAGATTATTTTGTTTGTTATTTTGTCATTGTGAGCTCTGATTAGCCACTTTCCGTGACATACATCAGATACATCAGGCTTTTGTGGAACATTTATTTGTACATCTCTCAGTCATCATTGTATTGCATTATGTTTGTTTTGCCCCAACAATAAAACCTAAAGAGCTTTGACAATAAACGAATCATTTAAATATCACCTAACTTTAATATCATCTAAATTTAAATATCATATTATTGGGAGATATAGAGTGACAACTGATATATAAGAATTTCATGCAAGTAGTCTGCTGTTATAAAGATCTCATTGATCTACATTACTTTATCTTACCTTTGGGCTATATTAATATCTGCAACTGCACCAAATTGCATCCTTTTGCTCAGTTTGGGCCTTAAATTGAGGTGTTTTTTCCTCCAACAGTATGAGCTCCTATATCATACTATATGAGCTGTAAAAGCCTGATACTCATAAAACTTTTTTTTTTAATCTAAAGGTTCAACAAACCATTTTAAAAAATAGATTTCCTGACTATCATTTCATATATCAGGCTTTACAGCAGTGGTCTCAAACTCAATTCCTGGAGGGCCACATCTCCAACCCTAATCAAACAGACCTGATACAGCTAATCAAATCCTTATTAGAAACTTCCAAGCAGGTGTGAGAGTTGGAGCTGGTTGGAGCTAAACTCTGCAGAGCTGTGGCCCTCCAGGAATTGAGTTTGAGACCATTGTTTTACAGAGTTAAGAAAATTCACAAAGCATTTTAATAATGATTCAGTGCTATAACAAAATTATGGAGAAACGGTGTACACTGGCCGCTTCTACGGGTGCTATCGCTTATGGATTTCACATGTGTGCTGAAGTGAGGCGAACAGTGTTACAGACAGATGAATAGGCGCAGAGAGGAAGAAATAAGGATTTGTGTGATGTCTGAGGATTACAGAAACATAAAAAGAAGGATTGTCCTATATTTTGAGAGCGAGTATGTGAAATAGCATGGTCAGGTCTGGATAAACCTCGTAATCTCATTCATAATTTAAATTCTTCATTAGCATACTTCATTTAGGCCTTTGTCACACCCCTCAAACCAATCTAACCCTTCCTCATGATATAAACCCGTGGTTTTCAACCAAGGGGGCCAAGGCCCACTAGGGGCCTGCAGGATTAATTAAAATAATTTAAATCAATATGTTATTATAAAAAATAATTAATATCAATGTAATATTATACAGGGGTCATTTGAATGCTGTAGAAGACCATGCGGGCCTTTAAGTCAAAAAGGTTTAGAACTACTGATCTAAACATCAACCAATTTCCATCTTACTGCCCTTTTTTCCTCTCCAACACTCTTCTACTTGTCTCAAGATGTTCTTTTTCGGATCTACTATGTATATTCTCAAATTCTCTCTTCAATTCAACTCAAAAAATTCCTGTTTCCTCTGATTCAGTGCAGCTCCCACAACCTAGGCCCCCTGTTTTCTTCATCCTCCTTCACTCATCTATTCTCTTTCTGCCCTGTCGCTTTCGTTTCTTCAAGGCCTCCCTCCAATGTATTACTAATGGCACCCCACCAAGAAGAAGAAAAGAGAGATGGAGATCCCAGATTTCTCTTTAATAAAGTCTTCAATAGGCTTTGATGGTGGGTATTCGTATAGGGTTTGATGGCGGCTGGGGTTGAATTGAAGTTTGGGCATTTTATTTAAAGGAAGTTCTCGATGCTTTGTCAGATTTAACAGAGACACAACCATTGATCATGAGTGCACCTCAAAACTCAATAACAGGCCAAAAAAAAACCGTAGTTATATAAATACACTCCTCAAGAAAAAGAGATGATGCGAGAGAGACAGATAGAAGAAGGAAAAGTCAGTTTGAGAACCAGAAAGCGTCATCTACTCATCAAAGGCTTTACTATCAAAGGAAGCAGACACAAAAGATTGGCATGTAAACAGCCACATTAATTATTAAAGCCCACTGGGGTATTTGGACTTGACCGAGTTTGCACGGATGGATGCATGAGGGGGGACCCCCAATTAAGGAATGGATAAGAATACATCAAAGACTACCTAACATATTGCATGGGTGGGGACAGAGGCTGATCACATGGTAATGAATGCAGGAGTTAAGCTACGATGCACATTACTCACCCTGCTGTCGAGCCATACAGAATATTGCATCCAGCATATGATATCAACATTAGTATTCATTATTGGATCCGAGCCACATTGAGTAAGCATCTTTGTGACAAAAACTACAGAAGATGGGGCCAGGCGATGTTGGGTTTGTCTGCAACAATGTCCTCTGAGTAGGGGGTCAAAGTTAAGGTGGTTTGACTGAGACGGACACCCAGAAAAGAAAAAACTTTCATCCTGCAATCGCTGATGAGGAAGGTATGGCTTTCATAGACCATTCAAGCCTGAGGAGATCAGACTGGTTCAACACTTACCCTAAAAATCATCACCACCTCTCAGTACCGACTTCAAAGAATGAGAGATACGAGGATATGTGTGTGTGTGTGAGTGTGTGTGTGTGTGTGTGAGGGAGGGGAGGTTTGTGTGTAAAGAAGGGATAGGGTTTATATTAATCATTCGATGTCAGGGATCTGGCTTGACACTTCAAACACGACCCATAATTCAAAGGGTGTTGGGGACACATCAGCGCTGTGCCCAGGAGACTCTAAAAGAGCGTCAGATTGCTCCAAACATGCCTCTGTACATCTCTTCTGAGACACATCACACCGACTTGCTTCCACGCAGGGATCATTGGGATGACTAGCAGGGATCAATGGGTCTGTTTTCTGAGAAAACAGACCCATTTCGGCTGTCAGCTTTTGTAGGTGAGAGAAAGAGCGTGGATCTACTCCCGTGGCAGGTCCGTGTCTTAACTATACTAAACTTAAGAGGTGAAGAGAGGAGAGGAATAAAGCGTGAGAAAGGAGGATAGAAGGAAGGATGTATCAGGGCTGAAATGCTGTGTGCTCCAGATTCACTGATGATTAAAAGTCTTGTAATCAAAGCTGTAACTAAAGCCCAGAGTGAGAGAACAAGAGAGGAAATAAAAGAGAGACAGAAAGACAAAGACAGAGAGGAGGGGCTAAAAGCTTACGACCGGAGGAAATATGTTTCTTATGTAGTTATCTGCATTGCAGTCCTGGTCTTGATGAGTATTTTTGTCTTATTTTTTAGTTGAAGGGGTAGTTCACCCATTCATTTATCATTTACTCAACCTGGTGTTGTTGCATGGCCTTATACCATACTTTCTTTTTCGGAACAACAAAAGGAGACTTTAAAAAAAAAGTCCTGTTTGCACTCGCTTATAATGGCAATGAATAGTGACCAACATCAAGCTTAAAAAAAAAAACAAAAAAACAAAAGCATTAACGAATGGTCCCATGTGACACGTGCCATATATTATAACAGTCAGAGTAAACTGCTGTGATAATTGAGTTTCATGAATGTGCAGTCGTGCACAGTAGACCAACAGCCAAGTTCGGGATTTCTGTTAAATAATACATTATATTTGTACTGTTTTTCACCAAAACCTATTGTATACCTTTTTTTGTACTGTTTTTGAATAAGTAATATTGTATTATTTTTTTTATTTCCTGGTGAAAGCAAGATAAATTTAATTGAGAAGCAAAGTTGTGTAAGATAATAAAACTTACAACTTACAATACAACAATAAATATTTATTCAATTAATCATTTTTATTAATACTTTTAACAATTTCATTTTATTACCATTTGTTTTTTGGCAGCTGGACTGCTTGCCCTTGGATTTTGTTCCTCCCATGTTTCTTATACAAGCAGGTTCTAATATTTATCTAACTAATGCTGGTTAAGATTCATCCACATACTTTTAAACCACTACAACAAAAAAAATAAAAAATAAATCTCTTACCATTGGGTGGTGGAACAGATTCCAGTAGCTGGATTTATTTATTTATTATTTTGTTATCATTTATTTATTATATTATATATCATTTATTTACTGAAGTACAAAAAAAGCAGGGATTAAAGACAAAATTGATTCAAAAGTTTTGCTTGCTACAGTATAAGAATCTAAATGCCAGAATTTCAAGGCAACATTCAGAATTCAAATTAAAATGTTTAATTCAAGTGCTCTCTTTAAAAGTATTGCATAATAATGCACACTTTTGAATGGAATCCACTCAATATATTACACAACTGTGCATTTCAAGTATATATTAAAAGATAATTTAGGGTATTTTAAAAAAATACTCTCAGCTTTAGGTCATACTCTGCAGATAAACAAACCAAAAAGGATACTTTTCACACCATATTTACTCTTTATATATCTCTTACTTTTCCTCCTTGGATGTGGATCCATTTGTCTCTTGTATCACATCCGTCCAGACTGCAGTGCAATCCCCCAAAGTCACTGCCTCTCAACATCTCCACAAGCTATCCTTGCACCGCAAACTTCTCCTTAAGCACCTCGTATCACATTACTCGTCTTTATCCAGCCACTACTAATCATAATGCAGCAGTTGTGCAACTCTAAGATGCTTCTTAGACCAGAGAAAGCTCATTACCCTGAGTGATACACCCATAATCCTTGTTAGTTTTTATATTTAAAAATCTAATGTGAACTGATCAGCACATTAAAGGATTATTCTGGGTTAAGTACAGGTTAAGCTACTATACCAACATCAGCTGTAAACAATATATTCAGTATGTGCACTTCTGTAAATATGATGTTAAATAAAGTTTATCTGGTATTTAATACAGAGTGCTGCTTTAATAAAGATAATAAGTCACATGTAATCTTTGACGATTTGACATGTAATAAAGTCACAAAGGGAACATTCTTCTAAAATGTTTTATAATGACTTTATCTTCAAAATGTTTTGACTTTTTGTTCATAAAAGGTGTAATTATTCTTGAAGCTAACAACTTTATTCTCAAAATCATTTTTATTATTATTTCAACATGGCACTAAAATGTTCTCGTAATATTTAGGTGCTGTGACTGTTCGCTATTTCACAGCTTAGTTTTTCACCATTTTAATGGTCAGATCTTTTTGCAATTACTTCTGCAGAGCGACAAATGCATTTTGTCAAGTAATTATTCCAATAAAAATTATACAATTGAAATTACAATTTGAATTATATAAGACTTAAAAATGTTGTTATAAGTAGTTAATTGCAAGTCACACTGCAGGACAATACCAGCACTGTCAACTACTCAATGACAGCCATACATTTCAAAACAACACAAAATCTTGTGAGAAATATCCAAATAAAATCACTGCATCGGAACTTAAGCATGCCACTAAGCTAGTCATTGCAGCTAGGAACTGTTCCGCATGAGTACGGTCCAGCAGACAGGGTGGTGGTGCGGACAGCCTCTATCTAAGAAAGTCTTCATGTCACTCACTATGGCGATCACAGTCTTTAATTGGCCTATTATTCTACAGGAGAGGAAAACTGAAGCGACAGACCGAGGTAAATAATTAAAGAGGAAAAAAAGTGAGATTTGGGGCTTCAAAACAAACAATCTCCTCTGCCGCCCACCCCCTCACTAACTCTCTCTCCATTGCCCCCTCTTGTGAGCCTCTGCCTGGTGTGTTCCTGTTCACCAAGCCCAGCTTTTATCCAATCCCCTCTTCCAACATCACACCATCGCTCTCTGCTGTGGGTCCACAAAATATATACTGTATATGTGTGTGTGCACATAAGACTGTGTGATCTCTCAGTGAACATGTACAAGTAAAATGTGGTTTGAGCGATATTTTTAGTGCTGTGACCCAAGGCTTGAGCTGATGTCTTGCTGAGTGCTCTACACAGCTGTATTGGGGCCAGTGTGTGTGTGTGTGTGGGTGTGTGTGTGTGTGTGTGTGAATGTGTGTGTTGATGAGGGTGTGTTTGTAAGCTGGTACAATTGGCATACCACCACACATACACACACACACAAAATCCCCTTGGGGTAAAGGAGCAGCGAGTGACAGACCACAAGTAAATATCTCTACACAGTATCTGTGTGTGTGTGTGTGTGTGTGTGTGTGTGTGTGTGTGTGTGTGTGTGTGTGTGTGTGTGTGTGTGTGTGTGTGTGTGTGTGTGTGTGTGTGTGTGTTTGTGTGTGTGTGTGTGTATGTGTGCGTGTGTGTGTGCGTGTGTGTGCATGTTTTTGTGTACCCCCAAGCTCTCGTCATAGTGTCGGACCTACATTTAAATTTGCTTTGCTCTTTGGGCACAATTTCTAACCATCCACAATCATAAGCACATTAGACTACTGAAAATGCACACTTGACATCAATCTGACAGAACAGAGAAGCAAGCCTGAGTATATAGTGTGAAGCATATAATGTGAAGAACAGAACAATGACAGAGAAAGAAAAAATAGCTATCTAAGACACAACAGAGAGGGGGGAGGGTGAAGAAGATGCTAATATAAATGGATAGAGTCAGAAAGAGGAAGAGGAACAAAGGCAGACTGGCAGGAGGGGTGAGGTTAAAGCGATAGTTCACCCAAAAATGAAAAATCGGTTATCATTTACTTGTACTGTGGTCTACATTCACTTTTAATGAATGGAAAAGAGAAGCAGGAACATTCTGCTAAACTTTTCCTTGTGTGTCCAACAGAAGAAGACAGACAGATTCCAAACGACATGTGAGTGAATATTGACTGAACTTTAATTTTTGGGGTGAACTATCCCTTTAAATACAATGATTTAACAATATAACAAGATTTTTCGAAGTTAAAGTCACCCTGCATTGACTAATTGTATCCCTTAAAAATCATCTTTGATAATCAAAATGAAATATTTAAAAACAGGGTTGGTGTCAAACCGCATTTTTGACACTGTCTTTGGTACACTGAAGTTTTAAGTAGACAATGCTCAGCAGTGATCTTAACAAATTTGCACATGGTATATCTTGAAGCATAATAAAACCAGCAGATAGACATTCACACAACGTTAAAAATAGATTTTCACCACAGTGGTTTATTTCAGTTTTTAGTTTCTGATTTTTGTAATCATTTGTAAAATGCACTAGCAATTTCTGAGTCAAAATTGTTTCTACACCAAAACTTCCCTCAGGGTTTGTGTCAACATCAGTCCACTGACACTTAGCAGGAAGTGAGTTTGATTCCTCACCTCGGTCAACTCATTCACTCTGTGTGTGTGTGTGTGTGTGTGTGTTTGAAACCGATCTGGATGATTAATTTAGCTTTTGTGGCTCCAAACCATGGCATTTAAAGTCTCCAGCTGCTTTCAAGGGTCTTAAAGTGACAATCACACACACACAAACACACACACTGGCATTCGTATGCCACCTCTACTCTCACCATCCTTCATCTCACACACACTCCTTCCAGAGTAGGTCGGTCCCTCTGAGCCACCAAGACTCAGTGGCCACAGTAATGCTCACAGCTCAGCAGGGGTCTGGTCTCCAACAATTTCTGTTTGTGTGTGTGCACCATTGTGCGTACATTGCTTTTATCATTGATTCCACTGCCCATTCTACAAATGGACTTGGCAAAAACAACCCAACCAGCAGGCAGTAAACACTGCACACCCCATTACAGAGGAGGAAAGGTTAAAGTCTTAGGCTCATTGTTTTTGTTACTGCTGCATAATAGAAGCACAAAATAAAGGCACAGAGTGGATGCACATGTTTACCCAATGCTGATGGGTTTTAAAAGGACTACTTCACTCAAAAATGAAAATTCGGACATAATTTCAAAACTCACACTCATGTTGTTCCAAATCTGTATGACTTTCTTTCTTTTGTGGAACACTGTTTCAGAACAGGGACTGAAGCTTACAGATTTTAGTAAGCACCAGGTTGCTTATATTCACAGTTAAGTGCTGAATGGTCTGAATGAGTCATTCAAGAATCAAACTGATTCAGTTCTTGAGTTCAACACACTGATTCAAAGATCCAGTCTAGAACTAGAAGTGAAGATCATCAGTGAAGGACTTTTTAAATTTCTTAAATTGCCTTGCATTTCAGTCTGTTCATGACTTCAGAAGAAGTTAGAAACATCTCTTTGATTCTTTTATGATGCTTTTGCATTCTTTATTGAGGCCTGAAAGCTTCAGTTCTCTTTCATTGTAACTATATGTAAAATAAAGAATTACACTCCATACAGAAATGTAGTATATGACACACACACAAACACACACATATACATATATATATAGCCCTGTATCAAAAGTGATATTTCCATATATGATACATGGTGTATATAAAAAAATTACATAAAAGGTGTATATGCACACATTAATAATATCTATATGATAATTTTTATATGGTATTATATGTAGCAACCATATTTTATTTATATATATTCAACATGAAAAATTTATAACACCAAAAATGTAATACACATACTGTACATAAACAATCAAATATATTACATTTGCTCCACTTGTCTTCCACTGAAGAATTAAAGTTTTGGAAAATTTGGAATTACTTGATGGTAAATGATGACACAATTTCAATTTGCGTCAGCTGTTCCTTTGAGGACATATGTAGTAGTGAAGTTAAATGTAGTGCTTTACCAGAATCCGATCTTCTGATTTGCCATTCTTGTTCTCTACTTTGATAGCTCTCACCAGCTTGATTGATGTCTTGTCAATAACTCGTCTGATGCTCTCTGCAAATAGAAAGGCGATGCATTAATGGCAGTAGAAACTCTCTATCTTTCTCAAGACATATTTCCACTGCACGTAGGGTTAGAAAATAACTTCCTTACACCCATATGCTTTATTTTTACACCTTTTCCACTTGCGTAGGTGGTTTTTCTGCATGCATACTGTACATAGCAACACACAAATAAAAAGCAGCTCAAGATGTCCTTCAAAGCAAAAGCAGAAAATAAATGAGAAAAGTCATTCTTATTATCTGGCTTCTCATGTATATGACACTTATGATCTAATTCCTGGAATATGCATTTTAAACTTTTACCAAGAGGAAAGACTCAGAGAAGGAAGAGAAAGGCAAGCAAGCAGAGGAAGGAATAACAGAGGAAAGAGGGAGAGAAGGATCAGAGCAAGACAAACAGTTAATGCAGTCGCAATCAACATTAATCTGTGTAAGACCCAGTCACGAGATCCAAGCCTTTCTGACTGACACTAAGAACAGCAAATGGCCAAACTAGAGCACATGTTTCCATTACAGCGAGTCACGGGGGGATAAATAAATGGGTAAATGGGGTAGGGATATGTAAATGTGCACAAAGAAGAGTGAAAGAAATAAAACACATGTAATAAGTGATGGAGTGAGATTTCGATCAGATGAAAGAAGTGGAGACTGAAAGAAAAAAAAAGATGGAAAGAGAGAGAGAGACCACACATTTGTGACTTTGCTCCCCTTTTTATTAGGGGAATCTAAAGGCTGCTATTTTCTAGCAGCACAGAACGTCTTCAATCACTGTCCTTCATATTGTGGTAGGTGATCAGTCATGTCCACTATTCCTCTATTTCTAAACCTTTGCTAACTATTATTGTCATATCTAATCTTATTTTTCACCTTTTAATAATGTTACCAATTTAATGTTTTATTTTGTTAAATGTGATCATTGCTAATTTCTCACTTTACACTGGACTTTTTATTTTAGGTAATAGCATCGTTCTGAAATGCTGCATTCTGCCCGGTCAAATATTTATCATGCAATGACGTATATTTGTCTAAACACTACATCAGTTTCATGTTTCTCACATCATTCTATAGTCTCTTTCTTCTCACATAATCCAATAATTTCAGCTCAAATCAATTATCCACATCCACTGATATATTTATTTAGCACATAGCCATGAAATAAGCTTTGCATTGACATCAACATCACTTTGTTGTGGGTTTATTTCGCAATGATGACCAACTGACTGTACATTATCCCATTTTATTGCCTTATCTGTTAATGCTACTTGTTTGCTCTACTTTTAACATTAGCTTTTTAACACATCAAGATTTTAGGTTAAAAATTCATTTGCATGAATTCAGGCATATTGGTATTGACATGACTGTTGTCTAAAGTGGCCTAACTGTTCTGAATTTACACTTAAGTATGCATAAGAAAGTGTATATTTTAGGTGTTGTGACTGGTCACCATTTTTGTTGACCTTCTAGCTTTTCCAAAAGGAAAAATAATATTAAAATGCCAACCTATATGAGCTATTAGAAAAGATTAATGCAAACATACTGATAATGATACAGATGGTACAATGGAAGGCCACATGATGACTCACAATTCATCAAAATTCGCCTTTCCAGTGGCCAGTAATAGAATGAACAGTGTCACCCACACAAATATCATCACAAACACTGTACATGACAAAATAATGCAATAAACATGAAATAAATAACTTAAACACTCCAATGTAATGTACATAATTGATAACAAAAATTCGATTTTTTTTTTAATCAGTTCAAAAAATTCAAGCAAATAATTAGGGGACTTATAAAAATTATAAACTTTAAAATATTTTATGCAGAGCCATCATCAGGGAAAGACAAACGGGTACATAGTCCCGGACCCAAAGCAATGGGAGCCTATTACCGTCCCCTTGTATAGCCAACTGGTTCCAAAAATTTGGTCCTATAGGCTACCCTACAAATTAAAGTGATAACCCTTATATAATTGTAACAGTATGTATTGACACTTTACAAAAAAAAAAAAAAAACCGGCCTATATGGTAAGGTTAAGTTAACCAGTTAACAATTTATCATTTTTAGCATTGCTTTTTCCCCCAGTGCACTAAATGGAAATTGAAATAGAGAGCGCAAGCGCCTGGGAGCAGGACAGTAAATACTGGGTTAGTAATAGGGATTAATTACCAAAGGAAGATAATAATGTGCGAAGGTAATTAACAGTACCAGTGTGTGTTCAGTGTCATTGTATGTGTCAGTAGTGTGAGGGCGCATCACCGTGCGCTAAGATGACGGCCTCTATGATGAGTGTGTGTTCGGTTAGCCCTAAACACACATGATGAATGTGACTGAAGTGTATCAGTCTCTCCGTGAACTTGCGTCAGCAGCGATTCGCAAATGTGTAAAGAACTGAAAGTAACTCATATCCGAGACACATCAAAGGGAGAACAGCATCATGCGCGCACACGCACGCACACACACACACACACACACACACACACACACAACTACCTACACACTGCAGGCAAACGCAACAGACACATACACGTACATGAAACCAACTGATCGATTTGCACAAATGTTGTCTTTTGAAGATGGACAAGAAGTGACCGTCATTAAGGCGACAATAAGCACACACGCTTACACGCAAAATTAATTTTTCTACCGTTAGGCACATCCAATCTGTATGAGAAATCTTTACATCTCCACAAATCTACCACCTTATCTAACATTCAGCGCTGTGAGGATTTCAAACCAATAAAACACAAAGCACCGGCCGAGAGCGGGGACGCGCTTAACAAATCCCATGGTGCGCGTAACGGATGTCGTATAGGAAGAGGAAAAAAGAGCTATTGGATTTAATCACCTGTCATTTCCCGACTCACGGTGAGAAAAGCAGTTGCGACGGTGTCTTTGGATGCCATGACGTCCAGCGCCCTCTCCTCTTCCTTTCCTTATCAAGCAGGAGCAGCTATACTGCACGCTCGCTCTCAGCCAATGCCTATAAACATATAATACTGAAGAGAGCCAGCGAGAGGAGGAGGAGGGCTAAGAGAGGAGTTCACACACAAGTGTGCATATATCTATGTAAAGCGATGAATTCATAATGCAAACGCAAGGTTTGTGCCTGGATTAGAACATGACTCAAGTCCTTTTTTTACTCATATTCAGTATATTTAAGTGTATGGCACAGATAAGTTAACAGGCACTTGTAGTGTACTTTGCATTTTAAAAGTATATTTAAAAAACTGTAGTGTTTTTAGATAATGAAATAAAAGGCTACTTAAGTGTACTTAAAGTGCACTTTCAGGACTGTTTCTTAACACATGTATTTATTTAAGTGCACATTGTAATAATGTCAAATTTAAAAATGTTTTACTTTAAAGTAAATTTTAAATCATGTTTTAATATTTTGTCATGCTTTAAACGATTACATTTATTTAGAAAGGTTGACTAACATACTTAAGCGCATGTGAAGTACTTGATTATTAATTTTATTTCATATTTCATTTAAATATATGTGTACTAAATTGCAACTTCTGCAATACAAATGTTTCCTTACAAATATATTTAAATACATTTAAAATATTACTTTCTGTCTATACTTTATATTCTCTTAAAAGTATGCACAAGTAATTTTTTTTTTTTTTTTTTTTTAGGGGATAAACTTTGAGGCTAATAAATATGTTAGTGTGCTCTTAAATATTGACAAAATTCACTTTTAGCATATACGCCGAACACATTTACAGTCTTTCTCTGGGAAAACAGACCAAAAATACTAATGACTCACCCTGCACTAGACAAATTATTGTACAATCAAATGCTCCCTAGAATGAGTAAGTCCCTCCCCCAAGACAACTTGCAACTAACTAGCAACTAAAGACTATAGGGCTAATAAAATTAAAAAAAATATATATATATATATATAATATATAAAAAAATCTAATATTCACCCAAACCTCTCTATTAAAGAGGATGCATTAAACTGTGTATTATACAACTTACTCCAACAGCATCAAGACAGTCATGCACCTTGTTAGCAGTAAGTGACAGAACTCAGCATCTGCCTGATGGGTAATTGCTAGGAGGTGTTTGTGACTAGCATTTTGAGTCTATACAGTGATTCAGTGTTTAAAAACGGGTATTTATAGAGACTAGTGTCAGTGTCCTTGGCAGTGAGAGAAATGGTTTCTTTCATAATAGAGTATTTTAAAATCCCTGTCACTCATAAAAGGATAATACAGGCTGCAAATGATGTCTGTGATTGGACGGAACTGTAAATGGGCTCCCTGAGGGCCAAGGCACACTTTCTCTCCCTCTCTATGATAATCGCTATTAGTGCCTATCCTTCCCTCTACACACATTTCCCACGTCTCTCTGTTGCTCTGTCACTGTTTGCTCTGTTGAAACCGTGTCTGCCCTACACTTGCCCCAGGCTGATTTTGTGTTTGGAAGGGTGGTGGCAGGGGGAAGGGCAGGAGGTGACAGGCTTTGGAGTTGTCCCTTGTGCCAACCCTCTGGTCCTCACCTCGGTATAAATTCTACTCAATGAGATGTGTGTGTGTGTGTGTGTGTGTGTGTGTGTGTGTGTGTGTGTGTGTGTGTGTGTGCATTTGTGTGGTTTCAGGGAGAAAAAAGGCCATGCAAGTCTAACTGTTGGGATAGTGGAAGAGTGCAGCCTGAAGGGTGTATGACAGAAGAGATGGACTAATGCTAAACAAAATATAGACACAGTGGGAACAGGAACAGAATAGATGTAATATGTGGATGTGGCGAAGGATTAGATAGAATGACAGATTTCCATTCAGATCAGCAGATATGAAATGAGTAAGTGCTTGCTACAAATAAGCATAAGGACATTCAGGTAATCTTAAAAATATGGATTATGCATGTTGCTATGTTTTATATAAAGTAGTATTAAAAATCCAATATAATCATGTAATGATTCATACAATACAAAACATGGACTTTTTTCAGTCAAAATGCACTGCTTTGATATGCTTCCTTGGGTTATTCTTGGCTAAACCTAAGCTGTTCATAATTACAGATGCTGACATTAAAAAGGCTCAATTTAAAACTTATATAGTGCTGCCACCAAGTGTCTACATGCAAAAACCACATCCTTCCTCCAAATCCTGATTAACTATTACATATTTGTTGAAGAAACACTACAGCTTACAAACTACCCAAATTAAATGGAGAAGAAAGGGACATTTTGGTCTCATTTTTCACTGGATCACAAAGCTTCACGTAGGAACCTTTCCCAGCCAGTCCGAACCCAGGATAAACAGGCTCTTTAAAAATAGTTTGGTGCTTATAAATGAGACTCATGTTGTCAGAAACATTGTAAAATGCCAAGATTCCAGCCCTGTAGTCCAAATACACTCCTATTTTGGAGCCATGTGATTGAAACTTCGAAAATGTTGTCTTATTGTCATGCCAAAATTCTACATGGACACCTTCACAGCGTAGTCCCCACGACTGAGCATTTCTTCCTAAAAGTATACGCTGCTTGCCTTTTCTACGGATCCCTTGGTAGGACACAGCAATGCAGACCCAAGTGCCCCCGCCAATCTCTACTTCCCAGTATTTAGGGGACCCTCTGAGACCTTCATTGCACAGGATTTGTGCCCTGCAGTTAAACCTCTGAGTGTGTTCAGGATAGTTCTGAAGCAGGTGCGTGGCTATCACCTCCCTGTTCTCATTCCTCAAGATGAGACTTTCATGTGCTGAGTTGGTATTAAAAGTGAGTTTTGATGCATCTGAGGTAGACAGATGAAAAGATAAAATATTAGCACAATCAATAAGGGGGTACTTGCATTACTTGCCATATCAGAAAAAAAAAAGATTTTCTTCTGTGTGTTTAGCTCTATATTGGAAAAACTTACACTGCAGAAACTCCTCTCTTGTCTGTGGTGGAGGTGATCTTACAATTCTAGTGTTTCTCACTGCAAAGAAAAATAGTTAAGGTGATTTGTATATGTGGGTGCTTCTTAATCAGAAGGCTGAAGAGTCCTTCTGGCCTGGAGTCCTTCTCAGCATTAAACACTAGAAAGAGACAGTCTAGTAATCACGTCATGAAAATGACAGCACAAAAATCTTTATACTATCTAAATTCCTGTTAAAGTGAAACAGCCTGTTGCCATTGCCATTACATACTGAAAAAAAGTTTAGTGCCATCTTTTTTGTGAATTGGTATGCGTGCAAAGGATTGTGGGTGATCAGGGTGGGTCCTTCAAAATAATTGAATTACAGATGGAAAACGAAGGATGATTTCAAAGGATCCTTCAAATTGAGACAGCCGTTGTCAGCACTTGATGATGTGGCAGCTGAGTTATGCAGCATTAGGATGCAGCCTTTTGACTGAGAAGCACCCATAATATAATCATGAAATATATTTGATTGAAATCTTCTACTAACCTTTTCTGGAAATTGTAAATAAACTCGTCTTGCTGGTCGTGTTTAGCTTTTCTATTAGTTCGCTAACTTCCATGGAATCACGCTCAAAAGAATTGTATGGATGCACAAGGAAGACAAATGTTTTTTTATACTCAGTCAGCAAAGGCAGAGACACAGTGCTCTATAGAAAGAGAGAGAGAGAAAAAAACTTGAATGTGACCTGAACTTTTACCTGAAGATTTTACAAGACAATTCAACAGGCATCCATTTCTGTTTCACAGCCATTTTCAATCACTGTACCTCTAGAAATCGAACATCATTGTTTGTATGAGAGAGCAGCTCCAGGTGTTTTAGATCAGCACCTGAGGACCTCATATTACTGATCTCCTGCTGTAGAGTGTTTATGAATCCCTCAGCTTCCTTCACTGCAGACACTGTCTGTCCTTGGATCAGCTCTGTCACTTTGCTCTGATTGTCTTTCATACACTGGATCAGCTCGGTGAAATTTTTCTCATTCTTCTCCAGTGCCTCATTTGCTGAAGCCTAATAATGAAGAGGGAGCAGAGTGGATGTCTTAACTTTAGCTACGCAAGCAATACCATTCTATTAAAAATGAAGACAGTTACAGTTTCAAAGCAAAGATAAATGCCCTTTAACCTTGAAATTCTCTACAGCTAGTTTCAGCTCTTGCAGATCCTTCTCCTTAGCTTCAATTATGTCAGCGGTCCGCTTCTCCAGCTCCCCCAGCTTAATCTTAAAAAATGAAATTCAGTTCAGTTACAGTTCAACTCAGTAGTACAAATTCTAGTGTTTTTAAGCCTTTGAACACTTTTATTGGCACTGATAGTACAGAATAAATGACATGGGCCACTGGTAATAGGCTGGTATCTGAAATCATTTTGCATTTCAAATCACATTTCTGACCTGTTTATTGGCCACTTCCTCTTCCACTGGGATGACATCATGACCTCTGTGTTTATCGGTAATGCACAGGTGACAGATGCACAGCTGGTCTGTGCGGCAGTACACCAACAGCATTTTGCCATGATCAGGGCAGATGTTCTCCTGCAACACTGCATTTGGCTCCACAAGCCTGTGCCTCTTTCCCACGTGCAAACTGTTATGCATGACAAGATGATGCTCACAGTATGAAGCTTCACACTCCATACAGGTCTGTTCGGCTTTGCGCTTCATTCCGATGCATGCATGACACTCGACATCTGTGGATCCACTTGAATGAAGAGCTGGAGCTGTTTCCTCCATGATTTTGGATGTGCTGGCACTGGCAGTACTTGACTGAGTTTCGTTTCCTTGTAAGTATGATTATGGCATTAGCAATGCGGAATTCAAATTATAAGGATAAGGGTGTGGTTTCAGTCCCGGAGCCAGAGCAATGACTCAGAGTACTGCTATTGACAAAACCACTGAAAGAAGCCAAACACTATCTTTTCACACACACACACACACACACACACACACACACACACACACACACACACACACACACACACACACACACACACACACACACAATAAATAAATACATAAAAACCTAATCGAACAGTGAAAGAAACAAATCTACTGTACTATTATAGGCCTATACTATATACACATACATACACACACTCAGAAGATTGAAGTTAGTAAGATATTTTAATGTTTTTGAAAGAATTCTCCAATTGTAACCAAGGCTGCATTTATTTGAAAAAGAGCAACATTGTGAAATATTGTTACAATTCATAATAACTCTTTTTCCAGTTTTATATATTTTAAAGTGTAATTTATTCCTGTGATGGAAAAGCTGTATTTTCAGCAGCCATTACTCTAGTCTTCAGTGTCACATGACTCTTCAGAAATCATTCTAATATGCTGATTTGGTGTTCAGTGTTAAAAACAGTTGTCTTGCTCACAGCGGCGCACATTTTTAGTGGAATGACAAAGCAAATTCTGGCAAATGTATCCCTTTGTTTCAAATACAATACATCATCTACAGTAGCTTACATCTGGAGTTTTGGTTTATTCAAACTTTTTAGTATTATTTGTTTTTTTCCTCCTGGTACGAAAATGTTACTACACTTATTTTACACATTAATTTATCTTATGGCATAGAGAATTCCCAGAATGAAGTCATCATGAAGTCATCAAGTTAATAAATAAAAATATTACACTTGAATGTGTTAGCAAGAATTACTGCTCCTTAATCCTTAATGAGATGAAAATTCTTTTTTTAATCACAATGTTATTACTTGTACATTTACAATGGCCAGTGTTATCCTGATAAATTAATGCTAAATTAAGGATTTTTTTTTTTTTTTCTGAATTATAAAATTGAGTCAGATTAGAGTTTACCAGCAGCAGTTTCACCTGATGAGCACTAGAGGTCATCATCACCTGCGGCTTTTTTGGTTTATATCCTCTGGTATTTGGTCTCAACCGTATAACGTCTATTCTTCATATCAAGATAGACATGTGATAAGCCTTGGTTATTTGTCACCGCAGTTCTAAGCAGTCTTCTTTGTCATTGTTTGTCCTGGTTTTGAACGGTCAGATTTTTTCTTGGACCAAGGAATTGGATTTTTTTTGCTGGAACTTACTCTGGCTGTAGACACAGGTCTCTCTGAGCTGTAATAACATCCTTCAACAAACTGTGTAGACTATAGAGGTTTTAGCACTTGCTATGTAGACAGACAGTATTATGCAAGTTCTGTCTGAGCAAATGCAAGTCACAAATGCTGTTCTTTTCTTTTGTCCAAAGAAAATCTAATTTAAAACTATGTGTTAAAAAAGCAGTCACTGAAATTAGGGCTAATTTCAAATCAATCACCAATAATTATTATTTTAGCAAAATGTGAATCTGCAAAATTAATGTTAATAATTAAATATAAAAAAAATTATTAACAATAATTTATTATCAACATTCTCATATCTATTCTTTCATTTATTTCTTCTGTCATATGTGTGTCTCTATTACTATCCATTAATCTTTCATCACTGTTCTCTTATCTTTTTCATCACTGTTTATCTTATCGGTTTCTTTTTCATATGCATTCATATCTCTGTTTCTGCTGAATCCCAAAACTCATATGGCCTGTATGAATTAATGCAAGGTTATTTTTACTTACACTGTACATGAACTTGGTGATTGTGTAGATGATTATTTACTAATGCATAATGCGACTTAGAGCAATGAAAGATAATGTCATGACTGGTTCCTGTTCCCTCGCATATTTACTGTGAAGTTACCTGAAGGATAACTTCCTCGTGTTTCTGAAATAACCAACTCTCATTCAGTAACTTGTTTAACTGATTTTACACAAGGACACTCTTTCTCACTACATACACACAACAGTGAATTAAATCAAACTAAAAGGCAAGAATAAAATAAATGTAAAGAATAATCAAATCAGCTAAATAAAAATCAATTCCCACGTATATATACATATTTTTTATGTTCATTTCCAATATTTGAAATTCAGAACTTTTCAGTTTAAAGGTTGTGGTCCTACCCTTCTTGACGTCATAGAATAAAAGTGAAACTATCTGTAAAATTGTCAATTTCTGCTGCGGCTACGTGGAGGTATGTTGGTTGTTCTGTTGTGCTTAAATTTGTATTATTATTATTATTATTATTATTATTATTATTGTTGTAATTGTTACTAAATTTGGAATGGCAAAAAATTTTCTTCTTTTAGATAATCAAAAAATTGGTTATATATATATATATATATATATATATATATATATATATATATATATATATATATATATGAACTATTGAACTATTCCTTTATACAAACCACAAAAATAACTAATGAACTACAATATTTATCTGAAGGTTTGTTTACCAGACTGAGTACTGTCTTGGGAATACAGCAGCAAGATGTTCCCGACAGCTGTGCCTATGATGCCTTGTTGTCCTTGTTGCATGTACACTGAGTGTTTCTTTGTTAACATGCAACCAATGAGGCATAACGGCAGAAAATCCTATATAATGTACCATGGCACTACGCTGCAGAATGCGCTAAGGATCATGAACGAGGGCTTCTCTCCTTCATATGACGGCATGCTGGGACCTGGTGTCTATGTCACTAGAAGCTTTGAAAAAGCCTCACATTACCCTGTGCGTTCAAATGGGGAGAGGCTTGCTGTTCTCAAACTCGTCGTAAGAGTGGGAAAGGTGAAGAGGATTGACTACCAAGGTCATCCTTTACAGAAGACCTGGTTTAGATTTGGATATGACACAGCTTGGGTTCCTCCTAACTGTGGCATGGTGAACAGTGGCCTAGAGGAGAACTGTGTGTATGATCCAAGGAGAATCACCGTGTTGGAAGTCATTCCAAATAACAGATTCTGGTAGACTCAAAGAGTCAAGTGCAAAATTTGACCTTACCTCCCAAACAATATTTTTGTGGTTGTGACCACCGCATTTATCAGCAGTCTTATGTGTTACCAGGGGAATGAGAGAAGTTACATTTTTATATTAATGATTTTTCAGATGTCAAAGCAATGTTTTAATTGCAGAAATAATACTATGCAATTATTTCTGTAAATATGAATTATAAAACAGGAAATAAAAAAGAAATAAAAAAATTATGAAATATAGGCTCATGCATGACAATGACAAAGTTTAAGGTTCCTCATGAAATGAAATACAATGAAATAAGATGATTTAGATGGAAAAAGTAAAAAGTATCCAGAAATATAAAAAAGAACCAAAAGATAAATGAATATATATATGTATATTTCTTTCTTTCTTTCTTTCTTGAGAACATATTCTTGCTAATTTTAAGCATTGTGTTTGACTTTCTAATGAGTTGTGAGTCCAGTGTCACACAAAACAAAAATGAAAATAAATGTGCATTTCCATTTATATCTTAAAACAACTAGTGTTACTGTCATTATTATTGTCATTGTTTTGTCCATATTAGAATATTCATTTATTTTATTTATTTATTATTGTCAAAAAGTATAATTAATATTGGAAAAATAAAATCAATGGGAAAATCAAAATGGAAATTGTGGCACACTTTTTATTTGGTTGCTATTGTCAATTTTTTTGGACCTCTGTGTGTCTTCTTTACGTCTCCCTTGTCTTTAAGACTTTCAGTTTCAATATAAATCTGTGTTTACAAGAATAGAATGGAATTTTGCATGAAAGTCTCTCTGAATTTAACAGAATGCTTCTGTATAGCAACATGTTGAAAAACTGCATAAGTCACATATGAGTCACACTGATAATCTTAACTTACAGTTATCGCAGCACTGGGGGTTTACCAGCTACACACGTAAAGGCTCATTCCATGCATACTTGTCTTGAAAGCTGGTGCTCCATGTGCAAACTTACAAGACAAAAGTGAAGCCTTCGAGAGGACCTCTTGTTTTAGAGGTTACTTGCCATGCTTGGTATTTAATCAACAAAGCAAACTGTGAAAAATATTATCTGTTTTTTTTATCTGTTTCTCTTCTGTTTGACACATACAGTATGTGATGTGGCCTTGGAACAAATGTAGACAAACAATACAAAAATGCTTTATTTAAAGATGTCAACAGGCGTAACAAAAATGCTGAAAAACTTGTTTTGTAATCTTCTCTTGCTGAATACTTGTGTATTTATGACTCAAACCCCTATATGAAAATATTTAATTGCGGAGTATTTTTGAAACTCTCGAAAAATCTGTATTACATTTGACCCAGGCAGCAAGACATATATTCTCAAGTAGAACAAAATAATGAAACATAAATTTTCAATGTTGAATTAAAGTTATCATATTAGTTTTCCATAGAAAATGTGAAGTTGGCGTCACTCCACGTTGAGTTCTGGGAAACTTCTTTGTTTATCCACCATACTGGGAGGATCACACTGCCTTATGGCAATTGAGTTTAGGGCAGTAGTTTGATTTTCTGTCGTGACTGTGAAAAATGTCACCATTGTATGTCATTCATGCTGCATCGAGAATTGCAATAGTAACTCAGATCATCATTCTGAGAGAAAACTGGACAATGTAAAATGTTTTTTCACCTTTTCTATTTGTAAAAACACCAAGGGAAGCAGGTTGCAGAGATTAAAAAAAAAAGGAAAAAAAAGTGACGTGACACTGCCAAGTATGGTGACCCATACTCAGAATTTGTGCTCTGCATTTAACCCATCTAAAGTGCACACACACACACACACACACACTGTGAATACACACCCGAAGCAGTGGGCAGCCATGTATGCTGTGGCGCCTGGGGAGCAGTTGGGGGTTCGGAGCCTTGCTCAAGGGCACCTCAGTCATGGTATTGCCAGCCCGATCTCGAACCCACAACCTTAGGGTTAGGAGTCAAACTCTCGAACCATTAGGCCACGACAGCAATGTCACACAAAACAAAAATGAAAATAAATTTGCATTTCCATTTATATCTCAAAACAACTAATGTTACTTTCATTATTATTGTCATTGTTTTGTCCATATTAGATTATTCATTTATTTTATTTTATTCTCAAAAAGTATAATTAAAATTGGAAAAATAAAATCAATAGGAAAATCTAAATGGAAATTATGGCATACTTTTGATTCAGTTACTATTGTAAATTTTTTTGGCCTTCTTCTGGGGAAGTTGTGGCCTAATGGTTAGAGAGTTTGACTCCTAACCCTAAGGTTCGAGTCTCGGGCTGGCACTACCACGACTGAGGTGCCCTTGAGCAAGGCACCTAACCCCCAATTGCTCTCTGGGTGCCACAGCATAAATGGCTGCCCACTGCTCTGTGTGTGTGCGCACTTTGGATGGGTTAAATGCAGAGCACGTATTACAAGTATGGGTTGCCATATGTCACGTCACTTTCTTTATTCTTCTTTATGAGAAGACATTGGATAGTAAATCTATTAATAATGTCACTGATTAAACCCACTGCCTATCACTCAATAAAAGAATCACATTGGGTGTTTTTGAAAGTTTTGGTTTTGTTTGGTTTAATAATTAGCCTAACATTACCTTTGCAAGTATGACTCTCAGTCTGCTTGTAAATTAGCAGAACTTGAACAGAGACATATACAACACTCAACATAAATAACACTTAATGGACCAAGACAGTGATAAAGACAAAATTGTAAAGCAGATGTGAATGAAAATGTGAACGAAAAGTGTTTATGTACACATTAAACGTTTTCCTCTTATATAAAGAAAACACTTAATGCTCTGAGACAGTGATATTAAAATGAGTATTTACAATGACAACAATTATATTTCGTCACTGAAATGTTTTCAGCAAAGAAATGGTTGGACTTCTGTCAGCTTGTTGAACACATAGGCTACTTTATTTGGATATAGCACCATATGATGACTGAAGCAGCAGTGAGCATCCATCGTGCAACACATAATCAAATCAACATTGTAAATGAAATTCTACAAAACCTAAGTGAAAAAATCTAATTATAATGCAAAGCGATAAATGGCTTCTCTTCCTTGCAAATGATACAATGAAGAATGTGAATATTTAACTTCAAGGCAAAATAAAAGATAAACAGGTTTCATTTATTTCAGTATTTGTGGCAGAGGGCGATCCTTCCAGAATGGCGGCAACACCCCAGCAGGCAACGCGGCATGACGTATCTTCACATTCTGTATCCACCTTTTCCTTCAACGCAGAAGTAAGCCTATGGGTGAGACCTTCGGTCCATTATAGGCTACTTTATTTGGATATAGGCTACATAGGATATAGGCGGGTCCAACATACCTGGCCGTGTACTGAATGACTATGCTGCACAGCTGACAGATGTCCTAACAGATGTCTTCAACACCTCGCTAAGCCAGGCAGTTGTCCCCACATGTCACAAATCCACAAAAATCACCAAAAGATTACCAAAGAAATCACCTGTGTCCTGTCTAAATGACTACCGTCCCATAGCTCTGACTCCAATCATGATGAAGTGTTTGAGAGGTTAGTCATGCACAACATCAAAACCAGCCTCCCCAACACACTCGATCTGCTCCTGTTTGCATACCGTCCAAACCGCTCTACAGACGATGCAATTTCCTCCACCCTCGACCTGGCTCTTATCAAGCTAGAAAATAAAGACTCCTATGTTAGAATGCTGTTCATCGACTTCAGCTCAGCATTCAACACAATAATCCCACAACAGCTCATTAATAAACTAAACCTGCTGGGCCTAAATACCTCCCTCTGTAATAGGATTCTGGACTTTCTAACCAGAAGGCCTCAGTCAGTCCGTGTAGGCCATAACACCTCGAGCACTACCACACTGAGCACAGGTGCCCCACAAGGCTGTGTGCTCAGCACGCTGCTCTTCACGCTGCTGACCCACAACTGCACTGCCAAGTTCAGCTTCAACCACATCATCAAGTTTGCGGATGACACAACGGTGGTAGGTCTCATCAGCAACAGTGATGAAACGTACTACAGAGAGGAAGCATCTTCCATGTCACTCTCCAAGAAGGCACAACAGCGCCTACACTTTCTCCACCGGCTGAAAAGAGCAAGTCACCCCCCACCCATCCTCACCACATTCTACAGCTGCATCACTGTCTGGTATGGGAACTGTAGTGCAGCAGACCGCAAGACCCTCCAGCAGACAGTGAACACAGCTTCAAAGATCATCAGTGTCCCTCTCCCCTCCATCCTGGACATTCTCCTCACACGATGCTCCAGCAAAGCCAACAGTATCGTGAAGGACCCCACCCATCCCTCCCACAGTCTCTTCCAGCTCCTACCACCAGGAAGACGGTACCGGAGCATCAGAGCCCGCTCCGCCAGACTGCTCAATAGATTTTTCCTCCAGACTGTGAGAGCCCTGAACTCAAATCACCCCGCCCTCCTCTGAAACCCCACACACACCCCCTACCTCCTGAAACATGGACTATCTCACCTCCTCCACCCCCCAACACACCCCCAACCTTACCACATCACACAAAAAAACTGTCTGAAACTTTCTTTCTTCTTTATTTTTTTGTGCAATTCAAAGTGTGCTACACACAGGTGAGTGGGCCTGTTCAAACCACTTAGTAACACACTCTCCTCTATGCATACTAGACACTTTTCACACACACTGCTGTGTGTACATAATCCCACAAAAGACTCAGTAATATGTGTATGTTTACATGCTCATGCACTACAAATTATCTTGCACTGTTCCCCAACCAGCTGCTTGACTTATGATGTTTCTCTTTGCACATGTACAGTATTATGTGAAGCATTCATATAGTTTTTTTTTTTTTTTTTAGTTTATGTATAGGTAAACATTTATATATAGTATGTAGTCAAAATCTGTCAGTAGGTTAGTTGTGTATAGGTACAGTATTTATGTGAAGCATGAAGCAAATGGAAATGCAAAGACACACCAACTTTCAATATCAAGCAGCAAAACAAACTGTTTCTCAGGCTAAAAATAGCTGGACCGAGTGAGTGGACTCAGATGAGACCGGAAGCCAGACCCACAGAATTTACAAATAGCCTCGCCCATTTTTACGACAAGAAAAAGGTGGATAAGGCACAATATGTATGATTTTTGTAATAAAATATCCAAAAACCACTTGCACAGTGTTATATAAAATTTCATATAGTTGTGCACTTACATTATCCCAAAAGTTCCCAAGGGTTTGTAAAATTCCAGAGAAATTCCAATTTTAAATAATGGCTCTTCCCAGTCCTTTGTTGCCTATCAGTGATGTAATACGACATGCTATTGGTTTCCGCTTTTAAACTATGGCAACACACATGAACAGAAATGCTGCTGTACAGTTAAACTAATTCCATTACGGCTGTCGCAAATAAAATGAAAATGAAATGAAATGTGTTGACTGCAGCATTAAATTTAGATTTGCTTAATGCTTCACCATGATTCTTTTTATGGGTTTTTACAGTGTTGTGTGTTATTACCAGTTATTACCAATCACACATGAGTCGGTTGAGCTTATGAATATGAATGCAATGGCCAATCAGAGGCGTTCAGATGATTCATTGATGAAACGCCTGAGTTTTGTTGTTCAGTGTGTGCCTCTGACCAATTAATACCAGCACTTACCTATTCTATTCTATTCTATTCTATTATTAAACGCCTGAGTTTTTTTTTTTATTTTGTATTCTATTCTATTCACTATCATTTATATATATAAAAAACACCTTGCTATGTGTACTGTGTTGGACTGAGACATGTCACAGCTCTTGTATACTGTTGCTGTCTTGTTGGTCCGATTGTTTTTATTGTTCTTTATTGCTTTCATTGTTTATTGTTTTTATTGTTTTATTGACCTGCACTTTCACTGCCTCTCCCCACAGCTTCTCAAATATTTTTAACCCCCAGGATACAGAGGTTTAGAACACTTTTTTTTACTATTGGCAGAAGTGGCACAATCAGCTCAGTACTCAGTAAAAACCTATTTGCATGTCTCTTATCAGTTCTTCATTTTCAGGTTTACTGATAAGCACCAGTGAATATGTGCACTTTCTAGTAAGTCGCTTTGGCAAGTAACAGTTAGGAAATGCACAATAAATGTATGCAGGATATGAATTTTAACTGACTAACCTTACTCACTTTGTGTCACAAATTAATTTAGCTGGTTAACCCTCACATGGAAGGTGACTGTGTATGTGATTACATTGACTTGAGCAATCCACGATTCACCTGTCAAGACCGTGTACTCTACAATAGATTTTTTTTTTTTTTTTTTGAGTCAGTTTAACAGGAATATTTAACTTACGAAGCAGTGTTAATTAATATAAAGTACAGAAATAATATTATAAAATTCATGTTTTAAATATTGAAGTACAAATTTAAGAACATGACTTATGCATAAAAATATAAAATAATCACTAAAAATATGTAACAAAAAATTATAAATATGTTCATATCATGACAATGATAAAGTTTGAGGTTGCACTGTTTCTGCATTTACGTTGCACAGAAGCAAAACAGAATTTTCCTTAAAAGGATTATACTGACTCACACAGAGAGAAAAAAAAAAGTGAAAATTCCATCCAGTGTCCCCGTTTATTTTTGACTTTCTAATGAGTTGCAAGTAAGTTTATGATACCAAACAGCATTTGTTCCAACTGATCAACACTAGAGGTCACCATCACCTGGTTTATCACATGGACTTCAGTCAGTTTCAGGGGATTCACACAGTGGGCCTTCCTTCTGACAAAACTTACAAGACGGTTCAGGTGCCCAATTCACAAAAATCTGGAAGAAGTCTTTCAACATTGTGCTAATTCAGCCAAAACCTTCACTTTAGTCTTGAATTAACAATCTTCTGAACATACTTTATACTTTTTTGAATATACAATAAAAATGTGCCAACTAACGCCCCTGGTGTCTCTCGCACAGTTGTTACTTTTAAAGTCTTTAGTGTGCATGTCACTGCAATTCTAAGCATCCTGCTTTGTCAACATGAATGAGAGATCAAAAGAAGAGAAAATATTTTTTAAAACAGATTAGCTCTTAGATCTGTCTCTTCTCAGACATGCATATTAAGACTCAGTTTTGGATTACACACTTGCACATTACTAATAATGATTTGCATTTGGGAAAAAAAATGTTTCAGTATCAGTGTTAACTAGAATTTGTGCATGTCTTACAGATTCCTCCAACACAGCATGTTAAGCAACTGCTGTTTTGACATTTTGTTAAAAATAGAATCTAAACCAACCTGATAGCCTATTCAGTTAGTGTAGCACTGGCCATTTAATGCAAGTGAAAGTGAAGTGAAAGTCGTGACATTTGCCAAGTATAGTAACCCATACTCGGAATTGGTGCTCTGCATTTAACCCATCCAAGTGCACACACAGCAGTGAGAAGTGAACACACTGTGAACACACAACCGGAGCACTGGGCAGCTATATATCCAGCGCCCGAGAAGCAACTGGGGGTTCAGTGCCTTGCTCAAGGGCACTTCAGCCATGGGTATTGAGGGTGGAAGAGAGCGCTGTTCATTCATTCCCCACCCACCTACAACTCCTGCCAGCACCGAGACTCGCGAGCTGAGGGTTACAAGTCCAACTCTCTAACCATAAGGCCACAGCTGCTTAATGATTACATACATACAGCCGTGATTGCTCATACCACAAACTAAACTGCATTGATAAGAAATGTGCTGTTTTTAGAGTTAGGTCTTAGAGTATACCATATCTGTAACCCAACCCACCCTTTTGGATCTGCCCAAAATATGAATTAAAAGTGAAACACAAGTTCTCTAAAGAAGAGTTCCTCTTTTTCTAGAGAATACTGGTGCTAAAAGACTCACAAGTAGGTAGGTTGCTTTAAAAGTAAATACATTTTATTTATTTCAGCTAAATTAAATGACAATTTTAATTTGAAGAGTTTGATGTGGAGTTTTCTGGTCTGAGTTTTATACTGCAAACAGCATTTTTTCCATTCACAAATAATTAGTCTCTTTGGTTATTCACTAATTATCAAAAATAGGAAAACTCTTCTAAGTGCTTTGGCTACTGTGAATGCCATGGGGGACAACGATTATGGCAATGGAATACAGCGATATCCTGGACGGCGAACATACATCATGTATCATGGCACTACAATGGTAAATGCACAGAAGATCCTACATGAAGGATTCAGACGTTCTTCTGATGGCATGCTTGGACCAGGAGTCTACGTGAGTCGGAGTAAAGAGAAAGCTTCTCGTTACCCTTTGAATGCTGGAGGACAGAAGCTCGCCATCCTCAAACTAAGTGTTAAAGTGGGAAAAGTGAAAAGGATTGATAATCAGGGTCATCCTTTACAGAAAACTTGGCATCAGCATGGTTATAACACTGCTTGGGTCCCTGCAAACTGTGGAATGGTCTCCAGTGGATTAGAAGAGGACTGTGTTTATGATCCAAGCCGGATCAGGGTGCTAGAGATTATTCCAAATTAAAATGCTAGAACCTTTGCCAGCTTTATTTTTGACCTAAATTGTAATAGAAACAGACATTGCAGATATGTCCTTCCACTAAGTCTTGTTAAACATTTTAACTGTAAAAACTTTGTTTAAATGAATGAATGAATCAATCAATCAATCATTTATAAATGAAGAAAAATAAATATAGCTGTATACTTGTATGTCAGTGTAAGTCAGCCTTTATTTATAAAGCACATTTAAAAAACATCAGATGTTACTGTACACTTTAGGAATAATTTTTAAACTTACAGCACAATCACCTGACTTTGAGACTCAATTAAAACCTATTTGTATGTCTTTGTTATCAGTTCTTCAGTTTCAGGTTTACTGATGAGCACTTAATGATGCCATGACTCTCAACAGTTAACATTACTGACTCAATCGACTTTCTAACTGAGAAACATATAGCAGCTGCACAAAACAAATATGAAAATAGATTTGCGTTTCCATTTGTATTTCAAACCATCTACCGTTGTTATTATTATTGTCATCGTTTTGTTGTTCTTAATATTTTATTTTATTTATTATTGTCAAAAAAGTAGAAATATAATATGAAAAAATAAATATGATAAAATATAATATAATATGATAATAAGAAATATAATATGAAAAAATAAAATCAACAGGAAAAATTACATACTTTTGAGTTGGTTTCTATTGCTCTTTATATTGCTATTAAAAACTTCTGTACATGTGTAATTTTCGATTTCAGTTTCAATATAACTAGTGGCATATGAGTCAAACAGAGCATCTGTCACATGAAGTTATCACTGCATTGGGGGTTTCCAGACTACATACGTAAATGCTCATACAATGCATACTTCAAATCAATCAATCAATCAATAAATCAATCAATCAATCAATCCTGTTTTGTGGCTCCATGCACAAACTTACAAGATAAAAATGAAAACTTCTCATTTTTAGAGGTTACTTGTCATGCTTGGTATTTAATCATTAAAGTAAATTATGACGATGTCAACAAGTCTAATTCAAATGATAATTCAAACCAAAATACTGAAAAACTTGTGTTGTACTTTTCTCCTGCTGAATTCCCCTGAAATAATTTGATCAGTTAAAGTAAGTACAGCCACATGCTATTCAGCAAAAAGAAACCATTTCACATCAGAAAAATTTAAAAAATAAAAATGAACAAAAAAAAGTCCACAGTTGTGGTCACTGTCTGTCAAAGTTGAAAACTGAATGGATAATTTGGTGATATTTCACTTAACAGGAACTACTGTACTTCTGTAATGAATCTTATGTAGAATACCCATTATGCTTTTGAAGTCCTATTTTTTTTTTTTTTTTTTTTTTTTTTTTTTTTTGGTAGTTAAATAGTTTTAAACACAATCTAACTCAAAAGGTGAAACTGAAAGTACAGTACAAACTATTTATAGACAGATTCTTTACGCTTTTATGACTCAAGCTCCTAAATGAAAATATTTGATCCCTAAATATCTTCAAAACTACAGTCTGTACTATGTTTGACCTATGCAGCAAGACATGTATTCTAAAGTAGAATACAGAATAAAATGAAGAAGCATCATGCATTCAGTGTATATTGAATTACATTAGTCATATCAGTCTTCCACAATTTAAATGACAATTCGCTGGAAGGTTGCGTTCATAGTTTTCTATGAGCTTAATCTACTTCAGTAAAAAGTTTTTAAAAAGTGTATTGAAGCTTTATGTTTTGACTAGCATTTCCTACCTTAATGTCACCTCAGTGAAGATAGGATAACATAACATATTTCTATTATTCATTCATTGACATTACAAGACACAAAAAAAAAATGTGTGAAAACCTGTTCACTAGTTCTGAAATTAGCCATTTAAAAAAAAATCCTTTTTTTTTTTTTTTTTTTTTTTTTGAAAAGTGTACACCCACTCCGTCAGTGTGACACACATGTACAAACCCTATGGCATTTCTTTCTGTGTTTGCATCACATTATTTATATCCTGTAAAATCTTGTGTGTGTGTGTGTGTGTGTGTGTGTGTGTGTGTGTGTGTGTGTGTGTGTGTGTGTGTGTGTGTGTGTGTGTGTGTGTGTGTGTGTGTGTGTGTGTGTGTGTGTGTGTTGGTGGCCTTACGAATCAACTTTATGTGGAAAACACATGGTATATTTAAATGGTCAAAATTAATATTATCTGTACAGAATATGACACAGGTAGAACACCAACAACCAACGGGTGCACCATCTCGTCCCAACAAAGAAGCTGACACATTACAATGTTTGTCCTTTGTCTGGTTTATGGTATTAAGGCTTGGATCATTGGTCATTCATATTTAAACCCATTTAAGGTCTAATATTACAAGTAATTATTCTAATCAATTCAAACAAACATCTGAATCCTCCCTCTGCCATATTTTGTCTCTCAATAACAATAAGACTTGAATTGTTAAAGGGATTGTTCACCCATAAATGAAAATTCTGTCATCATTTACTCAACCTCATATCGTTTCAAACCTGCTTGTACAAGAATGCGACTGCAACAGGATCAAAACCACAAAATCTTGGGACTGTTTTATTCCTATTGTGTCCATTAGATGGCAGCACCATCTTGTAAGCTAAATCAACAAGGACATTCCTTTGGATAACTGGATAACTCTATTTTTTCTTGCCATAATTGTTTCCAAATGTTTTTGTTTATGTCTATTATTATTAATTAATTAATTAATTAATTAATCGTTAATGAAGATTATGATATGATAACACTAATTATGATGATTCGTATATGTTCATAAATTCCACATGGGGACTGTTGGCTGTCACCACACTGTTTTTCTATCCTTGTAAACATTAAAGCGACCTCAGGGGTCAACATAAGGCAGTTCGCTGTAATGTAGCTAAATATGGCATGTAGCGTAAAGCTCCAGCCTAAGGACCAGTATCGGGAATCAAGAAAATGTTTGTCTCGCAAAGAAGAAGTTATTTCGAGCGCATGAAAATCTATTTTTTTAATGTGTGCATACCTTCTCTTTTGCGCGTGCAACGTTTCACTAGCTTGCTCCCTTGATGCCCGCCCTCAGTGCTCTCTAAATGCCGACGGCTGGCTCGCTCAACACAACCCACCATTACATTATGTCATAATTTCAGCCAATCAGAGACGAGGCTACTAAATTCTGATTGGCTGCCTTGACGACCATTCACAACATTTCTTGCATTACTGATGATATTCTTAAGAGGGAAAATACAGTGTATGCATAATTATTCTGCAAGTTGATATTCTGATCATATTTTTTCCAACCACATTTTATCAATTCCAAACGACATCCATCTTAATAACTACTATTAATCTTGTATTTAATTATTTATAATTGATATATAATTATTCATTAAGGCTGGAAGTGAAAAATGTCTTATTTTCAGGTGTGCATAATTATTAAGCAGATTTTCTTTTACAGATAAAATGAGCCAAAAAAGAGGTTTAGCTCAGACTTAAAGTTAAAAATTATTAAATGCCCATGAGAAATATTCAAAGAATCCTAAAAAACGACCCCTACTTAATAAGATTCACACACTGAAATGTAGTAAAATACTTAAATACTGAATTATTTTATTTATTTTTATTTTTTATTTATATATATATATAGGATTTATAGACATAAGTTGAGGGTGACTCTTGAAGACCAGCACCACATCCTCTTATACCACTGTTTGAAGAATTTAAATTTTGAAGATCAGGTGAGCAAGCAGTAAAACGTTGCACTTTTGTGCGCTCAAAATATGATCTTTTGCGCGCAGAATTGTGGCAGAGATCTAACCCCATAGACCTGCAGGAAGTACATTTTTGCTGTCCCTTTCAACCCACTGCCTCAGTGGGCCAGGTATTTAGCAGTCTAATTATCAAGGTTGGAGGGCATTTTGGTGTCCCAGAGAAAGCAGTAAAAAATGCAAAACAAGAAGTACTTAAAGTTAGCATACCTCTTCCAGATGTCTTGTGGATGAGCTGCACGCTGTCTCTTTAGTTCCATTCAGAGTCATGCAGGATTGTAGGGCAATTCACCAAATCTTAAATGAGGACATTTTGCAGTGAATTAATGTATTCATGTATTTAAATTATTTTGTTCTTATCATTGATGGCATACTTCTGTGCTCCATGTGTTCTGTGAGAAATGGTTAACTGTCTATGAAAAAAAACTAAATGTTCTGACACTACTTTTAGAAATAACCCATCTGTGATATCAGTGCAGAAGCTATCTGATTTGTTTGCATAAGAAATGTGAGAAAATTATTAGTTTTAGCTAAAAACTCAAAATATATCTTTTTTCTGTATGTGGATGTGTGCTAAGTTATCACGCCATGCCTATTTAAATATAGCCTACTGCGCATTGCTTAATAACCTGCGCATCATTTCATTATGTAACTCAAGGACAGAGCGTGCATTCATAATCTCACTCTCCGCAAATCATTTTGAATCCCTCTCCCTGATCTAAGTGAATTTTGAAGCAATTACACTCTCTTTGTCTCTCTCATTCTAGTCTACTATTTCCTACGTCAAGCTTCGCGAACATAATTAAACCAAATTTAATCTAACAGGGTATGCGCTGGAGCTCATGAATAATTAACCAGCCTCGAATCTAAAGGGGGTAGTGTTTGGCTTGTTTATTTGCAGGCACTTGTGGGTATACGCTAGCTGAAACACAATCACACACACATATTGCAGGATTGAAGTGAACGATAAGCAGGCTTGACTCGCTGGTGCAGTGGTTTGAAACGACCTTATTTTCCCCACTTTCATCAGATGAACTAAGGCTTGTCAGGCCCACTAATAAATCCCTTTTATTTTATGTAATCCAGACTTCAGGTAGAACGAATTTCAAGGTGAACCTTGCGGTAAACTTTTGTCTGTCTTAAAGTGCGATTTTAACTCTCAGTTTCTTTTATTGACCTTTAGTTGTAAGTCTGTCAAACAGCTTGGGAGTAAGTGGACTTGACATTATGTGTACTCCCTGCCAACTCTGTCCCTGTTTGAAGAGCCTCTATGGACATCTCCAAAGCTAGCACTTTCATTTACTCAGCAGAGACAAACACGGACTAGAAGACACACGCAACAGCCAAAAGTCAATTCAGTCAAGAGTTGTTCTTAAAAACACAAAAAACAAGCATATTCAGGTCGCACACACATCACCTCAAAACATACTGTCTTTATTCAAATTTACAAAAAAGAAAAGGAAAAAATACAACAGAATAAATACATTTTTAGTACACATCATTGTGAGAGCTCAGTACCAACAGGGCCCACTCGGGGCCACATCAATGCAGTCCAATAAGAAGGCAGAAACCAGGATGAATGCAGTTAACTCCACACCCAGATTACAATTGACCTAATCTACCTTAAAAAAAAAAAATTGGCAATGACAAAGGAAAGAATCACTTCTTTAAATTGTTAAGACCCATTTACACCAAGAACGATAACTATTTCGATAATGTTAAGCATTCTAATTCTATAAGAATAAGGAAGTCCATACCACAACTATAACGATAACGGCACAGAGGAACGATAGCGCTGGAATCACTTTCACAACGATTTTTTTTTTCAGCTGATGAATGATAAAAACAGCCAATCGGAATCAATCCTGCTTTAAAACTGCAGATAAATGTGTCTTAGTGTGGATGCTAATTATGTAATTATCGGTAAAGCTATCGTTCTTGGTGTGAACGGGCCTTTAGTCCTAATCAAATCAGCTCCAGGGGATCTGTCTTTCTTTAATCATTCTTCTTAGCGTACAATATTATAGACATTAATATTTCATATAACCTTTTTAGGCTCACATTTTTGACAAAGAATGACATTTGTTGGGTTGGTTAGGAAGGTGTGGGTTCATACTGCATGAAGCACCCTGGTATTGGTGCGCATGATTGTGCAGTGATGAAACAGTGGTTCTGGTTCAGTCCAGTCACAGTGAGTCCTTGTGGCCACAGACAGTGTGATTAATCAGGAGTATGAGCTCATCCCAGTAAAAGGACTTCACATATATTTATTTGGAGCTTCTGCATTCAATTCAAGTACAAATAAATGTTCCATTCAGAAAAAGCAACACATCCGACATCGTACTGTGGCAGGGTTTACTCTGCTTCAGTCAATCCAGTGTCTTCCAGTTATATTGTGGATTTCAAAGTGGCATTATATATAGTCTTCTCCTCAGTTTTCATTTTATTATAATTTTTTGTTTACTTGAAGACTACAGTACTGTTGTCACTTTTCACAATGGCATTCAGTGATATTTACATTTAAATGCATTTACATAGAACATCTTTTTCATGTTTTTTTCCCCTCCAATAAAAAACAACAACAACATTTGTAATTTATTTGCGAACATCATGTATAAAAGTGCATTCTAGCTGAAGCAGACCTGTCAGCTCTCATAAATCTTCACTTTTTTTTTTTTGACAAGTAATGATTGTTTGTGCATATGTTTTGCACAATTTTAGTATCACTACATTTTAATTTTGTCATCTTTTTTTGTGGTTTTTTTTTTTTTTTTTTTTGAGCAACTTCGTAATCTGTTCTTGGCAACAATGTGAGTCATTTTGAACCCTGACAATGAGACATCCGCAAAGCAGAATTTCCAAGCAGGGTTTAAAATTGATGCGTGTTTGTTTTCATCTGTGTGTATGTATAAACACCGAGAATCTTTGTGCAGACACTTATTCAGGACTTTACTGTAATATTCAGTGTTTTCTTTTGAATAATTCAGTTCTCTTGCTTTTGTGGATGTATAAACAATTTCTGTACAAATATTAATTTTCCTATTCCCTCGTGTGTTGCCATACCTTTTCATCTGTGTTATTCCAGCCTTGTATTTCTCATTCCCCTGCGGTGCCATTGTCTTTCCCGTTGCCACAAAATCGCAGTTTCTCTATCATAATTAAATGTGATCAGAAATACAGTGAACTTTGCTTTTCATTTACTGCCAAACACACTTAAGAAATGTTAAATGCTGGCCAAAGAAACACCGCTCTATGCTCACACATCAGCTTTTCAGCACTTATTGCTTCAAATTGCATCAATAACTCTCTCCACTGCCTTTGCTCACTCTGTTGATTTTTCCCTGTCTTCCCTTATTACCTTTCCTCTTTGTCTCTCCCTCCTTACCCTTCACTTTTCATTATTCCAGCTCTTGTTGCCTTTTAATCACTGTCCCACCCAACCCCTCTCCTTCTCGCTCTCTCAGACATTCGCCTGCTCCTCGTCTCCAGACTGCTTCCGCTTCTCTTCCCATTCCATATCTTTGTGCTTTTTGCTGGCTTCTGCATCTCCTTCTTTATCTTCTCCGTTCTCCTTCTCCCTTTCCCTAAAAAGCTGGGCTAATTTCTGGAACTGTGGGCCCCAATCCTCCAGACCTGATCCCCACACCTCCTTCTCAGCGTCTTTGCCTCCCTCGCTTTCCAGGGAGCTGAGGGACCCGGCACGTGAGCCTGTACCTTCCAACCCGTACACCTGCACCGAGTCGTACGGCGGCTGCGAAGGGTCGAAGGTCACCTGCGCAAGGCGCAGACGCAGGAACTCGCCAACCCTTAGGGCGAGAGAGTGAGCACCTCCAATGGGTGCCCCTCTTCCGGACTCCTCAGATGCTGAGGGCCATGCTCCACCATAACCCAGGATGCCCCCAAAAGCTCCCCTGCCCTGGCCGGGGTATGGAAGCAGCTGGGGCGTCATATCCCTCCTGCCCAGCGGGTACCTGGTTATCCCCACCCGTTCGTGCCAGTCTCCCATGAACCCACCACCCTCTGGATATATCCCAGCACTCAGTGGAATGCTGGCCTCTCTCTCAGGCCTCCCCACCACAAATCCGCTGCCCATCTCCAGCCCGCCCCGTCCCAGATTCCCCGGGTAGTCCCTCTGCTGCTCCCCCTGCAGGATGGTGGCGTAATTGTTGCTGACCGACTGCATTTCTGTGCTTCCGTTGGGAGCGTCCACCACCCCAGGATGGTTGGATTCGGCAGGTCCAGCGCCGCTCCTACTTAGGGAAAGACTGCTCCGCGAGGAGTGCCGCCCAGCCCGGGGCAGAGTGGCGGAGTCACACACCCAACCACCGGTGGGGCCTGGCCCAGCTACTGAGCCGGAACGGGTCAACACCAGCTCTCGTTCACGGGGAGCCATGTCTGGCTGGACCTGTCGGGGACGGGGAGGAGCAGGAGGGTTAGAGCGGGAGGTAAGGATGAGTTTATTCTTCTGTTATTCAGCAGAGGGACGTGTGTGAGAGAGAGGATTGTTAAGAAAGGGAAGAGAAAGCAGAAGATATTTCACAATGAGCAGGTGAAAACTGTGAAAAATGTGATAACAATGAAGTGAGACAGTAAAGTGTTAGTGAGTAGAGGAAGTGACAAAGTCAGACAGATGGAGAGGGAGAAACCATTGACAATAGCTAAACCGGGTTAATTGAGCTCTAAAAAGAGCTAATACTGCACTGTGAAATGAGGATGAGGAGAGAGAGAGACAGTGAGAGACAATATGTGAAAATACACCTTCATCGTCAACCTGTTCTGCACCTACAAGAAAAAAAACTAGCTATCTAGGGATATGCAAAACAACATTTTCACACATGCAATATGTTCTCCTCACTTTTAATAAAACAACATTTTCTCTCATTCAGTGGGTAAATATACCTGCATTGTACATTTAAATGTGTAAAATCAGACATTAAAATTCACTAGATAGGCTCTTAAGATGTGTGAAGGTATGCTTGAATTTCCATGACTGCAAATACGACAGCATATTTTGTTGCAAATCAAAATTGTACTTTTTTTCAATTACATGTGGCTTTCTGAAGTTTTGAATTCACACTTTGTCAGTTAAAACTGGATCTCCGTGTGACAATTGTCCCAGAGAAAAACAAATCATGAAATGAATATCAATATCAATTGCAAAATTGTTTCCTAGTCTCCAGTTCAATGAATGTTTATTAGACATAATACATTAATACTGATTCGATGCTGTCGGAGCGTGACTGAGAAGCGAGCCTTTGAATTAAAATTAGCCATACACTTTCTTTTTTTATTAGGGCCTGTGTTCAGTTAAATAAAGCTGTTTTACTTATCCAGCCAAAAGCCTCGAGTAGTTTTCTAATTGCCTTATCAGTACTGCTATTTGTTTGAAAGTTCAATAATTATTAAACAATAATGTATTATTTAAAGGCCTCTGGAGAATTAAATAAATCAATTTAATGTGCTCCCTTTGGTTTTACCCCAAATACTGGTTATAAAAGCATTTTTGTGATTCTGAACATAGTGATTCTAAGCTTCTTAAATAAATAATAAAGGTTTAAGTATGTTGTTTTACCCAGTCCAGATCCTGGCTTTGACTCTGACTCTGCTGGGCATCACTGCTTGCATCGTCCTTTGAGTCATTCTTCCTTGGCGTTCCTCCCTCAGATGTGGTGGCTCCATCCTGAGAAGCTGTCCCTTCTTTAGAACCATGACTGGCCTCTGCTGTTGGCACATAAATAGTCCCAGGCTCCAGAGGTCCAACCACAGCTGCCTGGTTTTGAATGACTAGAGAGTGGTCTGGTTGATTCCCAGGTAAGCGGTAAGCCAACTCAGATATGCCAGGCTCATAGGGACCCTGTGAGCGACGCAGCACTGGGAGGGTGTGGCTGCTGTAGCAAAACCGCCCATATAGAGGGGCTCCTTGACTGGCGTACTGCCCGGGGTCCATCGTTCCAGCCTGAGCCCAGCTCCCATATGTCCGAGACTTGTCCTGACCGTGTTGTGAATAACGTCTGAGGGAACACAGAATTTATCATGAAAGGAAGTTTTATGCAGATACAATAAAATAAAAATAAATTAATAAATAAATGGCAGCACCACAAAAGTAGTCCATATGACTTGTGCAGGATATTCAAAATCTTGTAAAGACATACAATAGCTTTGCATTAGAAACAGATCATCATGAGTGATGAAAAATGACAGATTGGGATAGTTTTTAAGTTTTTAGTCATATACATTTTACTTTTTATGTTTTTTATCGAGTTTGTGTGCAGCCTCAGGAGAGGTAATGTGATAAATGCGATAAAGTCACAGGTGTTTCAGATGGTGTGGTCTGCTGGGAGCTCACACTCTTCAGGCCTACTTCTGCTTTTGTTTGCTGTGCACCTTTGATTTGGGTTTAGACTGATTAAACTGATTTAGTTGTCTAAAAACAAAACCAATGTGAAAACAATAATCAAATTATACCTCATTTATCATAAACAATGGAATTATTAAATCCTTAAAGAAGTACAGTGCCTGCTTAAAGGCTAAAATCTATAAATAAGATTTTCAGGGTTTTTAAGGGTTTTCCAGAAGATTTAAGGCAGAATTAAAAGTAGGGATGCACAATATGGGGCAAAAAAAGTGATTTTTCTTATAAAAATTGTGATTTTAAATTGTAATGTTTCTTTTTTAAAAGCTTCAGGTTTGCTGTGCTTGTTTGTAGGGCTGCATTTGTCCAAAAATGTTGTGATTATATATCACTATGACTATAAAACATAATAATAATAATCATATTTATTATTATTAATTATAATAATTTTAAAACAATATAATAATCATAACAACACTTTTATTTTACAGTACAGCTACAAAATTACAATACCAACATTTATGGCTGTCTTAATGTATTTTCAAATGTTAACACTTAAATTGTGTAGTATGGATTAGAACAGTCAGGACATTCTGTTAAACATCTCCTTTTGTGTTCCATGGGATGAAAAACAAAACATACAGACAGCATGAGTAAATTTTGCCGGAATTCATTTCGTGGTAAACTAGTCTTTTAAGTGCATTGAGCACATCTTTATTAATGTGCAGGAAACATGAGTTGATGTAACAGATGTAGCCGATGTAATCTTTCATCAGATGCGTCTTGCTGAGCACCACTCACATGTTCCTGCTGTCCAGGGTGCGGTACCCCCTCCGTGCGTTGTGTGGGGCGCTCTGCAGTGCTGTGATGTCGAACGCAGCTGTGTCAGCCTCACCCCCTCCTTCATCATCATACGTGATGATGTTCTCTCTTACATCATCCTCTTCTAAAGGCGAGAGCGAGTCCCTTTTCTGCCTGCGCAGGGACAGAGACAAAGCACTGACAGCTAGAGAGAAGAAAGAAAAAGGGAAAGAAAACAGTGAGAGATGAAGAGAAAAAAATATGCCATTTATAAAAAGGGAGGACATGTATGTTTGTGTTGGGTGACAAATTTTTGCAATAAAATTGCAGGGTGCTAGAGAAAGACAGACACTCAATAGACACATTAGAGCAGCTGGCAAACTAACACTTACACAGACTGATGCCCCATAATTACACCTATTACACAGCTCTAGGGAATTCTCTATTCTGATTGGTCAATCGTTGCATCCAGTGGTCTGACAGTTTCCTAACATTCACCATTGTCCATGACAATACTGTATATAAGAACATTCATCCAAGTGACCTAAACAAGCGCTACTTTCATGGACTTGCGCTCTCTCATTTGATATAAACACAATTGCCGCCATTTTATTGACCCAAATGTTGATGATCTCAGATGACTTCAGTATAAATATTACTGTAATATTGTTAAAGTATTCTTCTTGTTGCTAGGCCTACCGTTTTGTACACCATAGCGGTATATTTATTTTTCTTTATAGTTTTCTTACTGTACAGGTGAGTGTTTTTATTATTATTTTCATACTAATATAGCATTTACTAATATTTTGAAGCTTTTATTTAAATATATTTTTCATTTAGTTTTACTCATTTTAAATCTTCAACTTATTTTATTTCAGTTAGTTGCCAAAGCAACATTTCAAATTTTCGTTTCACTTTTTATTTTATTTAAATTTTCAATGATTATTTTTAATACCTTTATTTTCAGTTTAACATTAACAACACAGATAAAGGTAAAATTACAAAATAATTTCAACTCAGATGTGCTCTGAGTCTTGGTCCTGATCACACTGTCTGTGTTTATTTTGCAATAATGACAATCTGACATCTGTACACTACCATTACCATTTGGAAGTTACACTAAACTTACCCAAAAGAGTGGCCACACAGGCTAAAATGGCCAGCAGGGCAGCAGTGCTGAGTCCAGGGGAGGGCAAAGAGGAGTGCTGGGGCAAACAAACCGTTTCTCTGTCCCACTCTGCCTCACTTTGCTTCTCTTTCTCTCCAGCCCGGGCTCCTCCCCTCAAACAGGGACATACGGACACCGTGACGGTCCCCGTGCTGGTCAAGCCAGAGACCCCGTCCCTCAGGACCAGCGGTACGAAGAGAGTGAGGGAGGATGAAGTAGAGCGAGACAGTGTCTGCAAAGGTGATGCCAGCACTAAACTAGCAGTGGGGCCTAGAATACAAAAATAATAGTAACAAGAATTCTTAACAAGAATAATAGTAAAGAAATAGAGATACACAGGAAAAAGGGGGGGCTTTTAGATCAAATTGAGCTCGATGGAACTTTAATTTAATTGAACTCAATCGAGTGCAGTTTAATTCCATTGCTGCTCGTATAACATTTGTACAGACCAGTGAGTCCAAATGCAGCATGAATGCCAGAGCACATTTTGTCTGTGTGTGCCGGGAGAAGATAGATGTGGCAGAGAAGCAAAAGCAAACAATAGGAAAAAACAAAGGAGCAGGGCACAATGCAGCCACACAATGCAGTTGCAGACACAGACTAACGGATCAAGAGAGATGCTGATGCACATGGCTGGGTGGGAGAAACAAATTGTGGAAGAGACTGCAAACCTCCACTCTCCCTGATGCTGAAGTTGAGTGCAACACTGGAGTCCGGAGGGATGTTGAAATGGACGGTGCTGTCATTTCCTCCCTCGTCTCTATCAATCGCCCGCAACACCTGCACCACCTGAGAAAATGAGATAGGAGAAAGATGGAGAGAGAGAGAAAAACAAAATAAGGGGCAGAGCCAAAAGGGAGAAAGGGGAGAAAGAGGAGGAGAACAAAAGAATAATGGAGAGAGAAAGGAAAGATTCATTCGATCCACATTTTAATCTCAGATATCAGCATTAACCTCACCAGCACCTTTGCAAATAGGTGGTTAGAGACTGATTAGCCCACACTGCACAGTCAAACAATAATTAACTCTGACCGAGCAGCGAGCCTTGGGGAACACCCAAACTTAGACACAGCTTTAGCATGTGCTCTAAAAATGAGGCGCCGACTCCAGAGATCCACTTAAACTAGAAATAATCACTCAATGGGCCTGTTTTTGCAATGCTCCCCCCACACATTAGGGAAAAAGTTAAAACAAAAATGAGCCGTTTGATGCAGATCAGAGCTATGGGTAAGGCGGTTCTGCTGAGGCACCAAAAAAGGTTTTTTATTTCTGTGATTTCAGAGCTGCGCTGTGATAATGTCAAGTCACATTAGTAGTTTTCATAGTTTAAAGCAAGGGTCGGCAACCTAAGGCACGCGTGCCAACAGTGGCACGCAGAGGCATAATCGCTGGCACGCGAGCAATAGGAAAAACTGCATACTGACGTACATTTTGAGGTAATAACTTATCATAGTCACACAGCCTGTTAGGAGCTATAAATACTATTAAAGTGTGAGAATTAACTTGCTCTAGTTTACGGATGTATGCGCAACCACTGCACATACTAGGTGCTTCAGATCAAAGCCTCTGCGGTCTAACAGTGCTCATCAATGTCAAAATGACTGAGATGGCCAATCAAATTAAAGTATGCGGGGGCTACTGTTCACAGAAGCAGAGCGTGAAGCATCAGTTTAACGTTAACCGTGCGTTCACACCGCCGGCGTTGAGAGTGTAAAGGGGCCGGAAGTCATTAATTTTCAATGTGAGCCGGCGTCGAGCAGTGGCGAGCAGCGGCGTGGTGTGACTTGGACGTTGAGAGCATCGAGCAGAGTTAAAATCAGGGCAACTTTATGGTAATGAGCTATGACTCGGTTCGGCGGCAACCAATCAGAACGTAGAAGTCCACTGCTTGAGAGGATCCCAGAGAATGCAGCCTAAACTTTGGTTCAGACCACATTAGTTCCCAAGCAAAATGGAGGAGAGGTTGATTTTTGCTGTGGCGGGTTTGCAATAATCTATAACTTGTCCCTGTTTGCGTACAGGGACAAAAATGAAAAAAATTATGCGTGGACCAAGGTGTCTAAGGTTGTTTGTGTTCCTGGTGAGTTGCTGATGTGCAGTAACGTTATAGGAATAATAATCTAATGATATAATAAATAATAGTACAATAGTCCTACTGCAGTTTACTTTTAAACCTTTAAACAAATTTTCCTGATTATACTTGCATTAAGTAATGTTTATACCTGATTATACTTAAGTAACATTTTCAATGCAGGAATTTTACTTGCATCAGAGTATTTTTACAGTGTGGTATTAGTGATTTACATTACACATTATTGGGTAAAGGATCTTAATACTTTGTCCACAACAATATTTAATGAGGTTAACTTATAACGTTACCCTCATTGTGGTCAGTCTGCACAAGATCAACAAGCTTGTTTGCTTTGCGGCCCTTTTAAATACAAGATAAGCATTCGATCTACGTCAGAGCATCAGAGCATCCACAAATCTTTCTATAGCATTGTTAGCAGGGTGGCCAGAACGATTTTTGACGCTCTCGACGGCGGCGTTGTGAACAGACAGTTAAAGAGAGCAAGGTAAGATGAAGCTGCAAATCATTTAATATAAGTCTTTTAACGATACATTTTATGATAGAAGTGTTAAATGACCAACAGCTGTATCCAGTGATGCAAACTACCCAATTTTCTTTCTCAAATATGGCCACTTTTAGAGAGCGATGTAAATTGTCTGCATCTGTGTCTCTCTCTACAAACAATGAAGCTGAGTTTAGTTACTTAAAAAAAACAGCGATTTTAACCCCCTCGTTGCTGAGAAATATAATGTAGCGATTCAGTATCGATTAATAAAAGTCGCATGGAAGCGCTGACAAGTTTATGAGCTTCTGAATGATTCTTTTTGCACAGCGCAATGTCAGATCTCTGTGTGCGAGTGGTGTGTGTGTGTGTGTGTGTGAGCACATCAGTTAAAACAGTGCATTAATGTAGAACGGTGATTAAACTCAACGGTTTTAATACATTGGCCTTGTCACACACACATACAGTGGTGTTCAGTACGGTCACACTGTATATCTGTTATTCAAGAAAGTAAAAAAAAAAAAAAATCTATTGGCTGGTGTTGGCGCAGTGGTTAACCAGAAAAATAAAAAATGACACGTCATGCCAAAAAGGTTGCCGACCCCTGGTTTAAAGGGTCACCAAACTTTCCTCTCCATAATGTGACCTGCGGTAAGAAGTTATGCAAGCTTCCAGTTAAGCAACATTCAGTAAGACCTTTTCTCCAAAGTAAATTACACTGTGTAATAGTAAGATAAATCAAAAAAGGGACCTCTTCAGTCTCAATGAGAGTTTTTGTCATAACCAGTTGCAATCACAAGCAACCAGTAAGACAACAGTTTTGGCCATTTGGCTGATAGGTCTGCTGCATTGCATCTAGTTGCACCACTCACATTGAAATTTACACTAAATATACACTATCGTTCAAAAGTTTAGGAGTCAAAAAAGTAAAAATGTTTATAATGTTGCAAATTATTTCTATTTCAAATAAATGCTGTTCTTTTAAACTTTGTATTCATCAAGGAATCCTGAAAAATGTATAATGGTTTCCAAAAAACATAAAAAGTAGCAGAACTGTTTCCTACATTGATAATAATAACCCCAAATCAACGTAATAGAATGATTTCTGAAGAATCACATGACACTGAAGACTGGAGAAATGGCTGCTTAAAATACACCCATCACAGGAATACATTTTAAAATATGTTAAAATAGATATAAAATGTAAAAATCCCACTGATAAAGCATCATTGAAATCATTAAAATGCAAACTATGTGTTCTTAGTCTGCAGCACATTGCGAGAGAAAGAGTTTACAAAATGAGACACATCGTTCTGATTGGCTGCAATTTGTTGTTTGTTTAATTGTGTCAAGCCACATCCTTTTTTGCATTCAATGTGAACAGACAAATCAATCTGATATCAAACTTAATGTGTATGTAAACTCATCCAATGTTGTTCCAGGACCAACAAGGTTAATAATAACGTTAATCCAAGACCTAATTATCCTAATTGGGGAAATCACAATAAGCTTTCATTTGACAACAAGCTGCGAAGACAGCAGAATGATGAAGACAGGAGAAAGGACACAAGCTATGACAGCTGCATGCCACCCAATTAAGAGTTAAAGAAAAGACATGAGTCAGACAAGGGGGAAAAAACTCCACAGAATCATGGAAAGACAGGCACTTAAAACGAATGAGAGGCAAAATGGATGAAAGCCAACAGACCAAAAGATGAGCAGATTATAATGTTTATCTATAGAGGAGATGAAAACGTGTGAAGCATCCTGTAAATGAGAATAGAAGTGATTCAGCTGCAGGGTAACGGCAGAACTAATCAATCAGCGTGTAGGCTGTATAAATGGACACATTCACAGATGTGCACAAACAAATGACTGAAAAAAAAATTAAAAAATTAAAATAACTTTAAGCACCACCAAATCCATATGAACACAAAGAGCATGAGTTAGTGAGTCTAAAGGGCTGAAGTTCTGAGAAAAGGTAATTAATCACCCATAATTCATCTGTGACAATTACCTAATTGCAGAGCTTAACAAAAGGACTCTCATTAGAGCACTTCCTGTGCTTTTACATTTTGGTGGAGAAACAAATTAACTAGTCATTAGAGACAAGTATGACCTTCCTTGCGTCCATAATAATATTTGGCTTGTTCTCTCACCTGTCCCGTGGAGGCTGAGTCACACATGGCCGTGTTATACTGCCTGTCCAACTCGGGTGCATTGTCATTTAAATCCAACGTTTCTACGGCAACCACCACCCTGGACACCTGGCTGGGGTTATCTGAGGATGTTGAGAGAGCAGAAAAAGTAAGTCACCAAAAATACACACGCACCACACAGCTTGAGACATTTTTTAAAGCCGTGCTCGCCTTGATTTTCTGCCACTGAAGGCAAACTGTCCTCTTGTAAAGTTTATCACACACTTCCATGTGCACGTTTTTATGAGAAATCATATCCCGAATGGTGACATTTCTTACACACTCGTGCTATTTTTCAAAACCTAGTGAGTTGCCTAGCATTTGTTGTAATATATCATACATGAAAACATTTAAAGTAGTTTCAGTATTGCAGACTACTGTACTTTTTTTCCATGTAGATTTTAGTGTAATTAGCTACTTCCCCATTTATTTCCCCACTTTCACATTAGCTTAGCTATTTTTCTATAGAGCAGGTTGTACATTTTTAAATTTTTTGATTAGTTTGCTAGGTAGGCAGTAGACAGTAGCATGGCACCTCACTAGGTTTTGTAAGTTTTGCAAAGATTTCAACAGCCTCTCTTCATATTCTAGACGAATGGCTTGTTGTGACAAACAAATAGCTTTCAGAAGCTTTTAATTCAGAATAGCTTTCAGTTGGCATATTGGTACAGTTTAGGATGCACTGGAAAACAAACTTAATGGATTGGTGTGAGCCTAAAGAGAAACTGAAGCATTCTGTCTGTCTCATTATAATTCAGTCCCACACACTTGCCTGTGGTTTGGACTGCTTTCACACAAATGTCTTGGACTGGATCCACACATACACATAGAGCTGTGACATGATGTTGTGGATTAGTGCCCACTGCTTCACATTGCTGGGAAGAGGCTTCGCCTACAATAGCCACCAGGTCTCCCTGAAGCTGCTTAGACCTACTTTCCATACTGTAACACAGCACCATAGATCCTCTAGTAACATGCCATCTCCCCTAAGCAGTACGAATTCAATGTATGTTTAAAGCTTTTAATCCATGCATGCATAATAAATAAATCATAAAAACATAAATCCATACAATTTTAGCCATTGATATTGCAACCTTATAAACTAACTGACAGTTTCAAGAGAAGAGGACATTATGTAAAGGTTGTGATCAGGAATGTCGCAAACTGGATTTGAACTTGTTAGCATCACTACATTTACTAGTAGACATGGTGGCATGAACATTTTCAACCAGTGTTAAGGATTCTCGACCTAATGATCAGCATTCCATACTTACAGTAGCTGATGTCCAAGTCAGTGTACCTTAGGGAGTTATGAACTATTAATAGTAATGCTAACATTTTCCAGTAGTGACAGTAGCTCTGCTATTTTCAAAATAGTGCAGCTTTTCCAGTAACAAGCTACTTTTGAAACACGCTGTGGTCTAGCATGACAAATCACTGTTCTTAATGTCACGTTATATTGTGTTCACAGCTGAGCAAACTGATGCATAAATTTAATGTGTTCTCCTGAACTGTATTCTCTCTTAAATGTAACAACGTTGGAAAGTCTGAATCATTTTAGTGATTTAAACATACATATGTAAAATACTTAAATATATGTAACTGTTTCTCAATACAAAGAGTCAGTGATTTCTGCACAAAGACATGATTCGATGATTTGTTTCTTTTTTAAACTGATTCATTTCCACTATCCAAACAAACCTTTTCAAAAAGAAATGATTCACTGATTTATGCCTGTGTGCAGCAGCGTTGTTAGTGATAACTAAAAAAACATTTTTGTTAAATGAAATAAAGCTGAAATAAAATAAAATGAAACATTAACATTCACATTAAAATTATGAAATGTTGCCTTGGCAATGAAATGAAAGCAAATTAAAGCTACACTGAATATTAAAAAAACTACAATTAAAAGGAAAACTAAAAAGAAAATCTAATTCTAAATATTAATAAATAATAGTATATAAAAATACTAAAATAAAACTGATGTGCAGAAGTCACAGCCTTTTTTGTTAGATATTTTAATATATATTCTATATAAGTCTAACTTAGATACATTTAGCAATATTATAGTAATATTTAGCTATATTCTATTTTTGTTGTTGTTGTATTACACTAAGTTCAAGTGTAATGCTCTCACCCTAATCAAGACATACTCATTCAATGATTCAGAAACTTCTGAGCACTGATTAAATTATATAACTGGACAACTATATATGGATATTCATCCAATTATATTAACTATATTATTGTATAACTGGATAATTAACTAGCTTCCATATAGTTAGCTACTTTTATTTGTAGCTTGTAATATAGCTCACTACTTCCCTAAAATTGTGACTCTGTGTATGTACCTCTCTGTGTGGCAATGATGGTGATATTGTGCCACTGCTCGTGCTCACGGTCCAGCTCGGTCACCGTAGTGATGAGCCCGGTGTCTGGAGTGATGCGGAACAGAGCTTCTGGGTCAGACTGGGGATCGATGGAGAACCTGAGGGAGACAGAAGATAAAAAAGACAAATGGAGAGGGAGAAACGTGTGGCATACACAAGAGGTGAGCAGATGCAAGAAGCCCCAGCTCATCAGAAAATCTGTCATACAGGAGCTGCTTTAAGCCCAGCAGCAGAAAACAAAAGATCTGTGATTGGCAAAGTAAGAATCCTCGGATCCCTAACTACTGTTAAAATAACTACAGCTCATTGGGATGAATATTAATCATTCTATGAGGAAACACGCCTTGTAACATGAATACCCTAATCTCTGTGATAATGTTTGGAAGTGTTTTAACATAAGACACAGAATAGCATACAACCATAATTAACTAATGACATCATGGCTCTGTTCCAAAGCCTAATAAGCTGCCTACCCAGACGGCTGCTTTAAGCATCCCAGGCACGCTCCTGTTGCGAAGGCTGTTCCAAAAAACAGGCAGCAAAATCATGCTGCTATTTTTTTTAGACTCCTCACTAGAGCCAAATTCTAGTGAGCAGCATGCGTTTTCACTGTTAATAACTTTGTGAATTTAGCAGATTTTTTATATTTAATTTTTTTTAAAAACTGTAATGAACATTTAAGAAACTATACTTTGTTTTATTACATTAGCATTAATTAATCAGTTAACGCTGCTGTGTGAGTGTTTCTCTCCTCTGACCAATGAGATCCATCTCTTAACATTTTTTTTTTTTTTTTTGGATAGCCATATGTGGAAATGCTATGTGGACTTTTTCTTTTGAAATATACTCACACACACACACACACATACACATATATAATCTTGTCATTTACATTCACCACTATAGTAGGGTCATTATAGTTAACTAAAATTAAAATCATAAAAAATGTTATTTGATATAAAATAAACATTAACTGAAATAAATTAAAATATTAAAAAAATATATTATTTCTGGTAGTTGCCAATAAAACAATTTCTAATTTAAATTTAGTTTAGTTTACTTGATGTACTAAAATAACTAAAACTGAAATAATGATGAATTAAAACTATATATACACATTTAAAAACAAATAAATAAATAAAAATGGACAACAAAATTACCAAAATATTGACTAAAATGAAAATGGAAAATATAAAAATATAGAAAATACATAAATAAAATATAAAATATATATATATATATATATATATATATATATAAACTCATTAAAAATATTAATAATAGTATCTCAGTGATACTAAAATAACACTGCTCTATGGAAGTTTATCAAATTATGACAACTTCTGCTTCTGAGAACCGCCGAAAATGTGAAAAAGGGTCCATGAGCTCAGCAAATATTTTCATTCAAGATGGTGCATGAAGTCATTTTATTCAGAACATAAAAGTATTGATAAATACTTTAAACTACACATTCAGTGTAGTAAAAGAATGCAGCTTGTACCTGATGTTGTTTGTGAGCCCTGTATCTGGGTCCACGGCACTGACCCGTCCCACTGTGCAGGCCGGTGGGCAGTTCTCAGACACATCCATTCTGTAACGTGTCCGTGAGAAACGAGGGGGTTCATCTGCATCCAGTACGGCCACTCTGATCGAAGCACGATCTTTAAAAGGCCCACGCCGGAGAAAACGAGGGTCCACGATGGGGTTCAGAACCTCCACTGAGAAAGAGTAGGAGCTTCGGCTCTCATAGTCCACTGCCTGTAAACCAAACAAAAACATGAGTATGAAACATAAACGTAATGACAAGACTGAAATGCTCATTCTGTCCACATGAGCGCCACAACTGAATATTATCACACTCACCACATATCACAGCTCATACAACACATTAAATAATCACTGATGGATTATTAAATGGCTCTATTGAACATTTGCTCAAACCAGCAGGTGACCCTGCTGAACTTCAGGAAATGCAGTGTAGTTATTGCTAAATAAAACGTACACTATTAAAAAAGTTGTTTTTGCTCATTGAAAAAATACAATACAAATATTACATGAAAAAAAAAATCAAGAAATAAATTCAAGGTGAAATACTAAACTAAAACTAAAAATTTAAATGAAAACTGAAAATATATAAATTATATAAAAATAAAATATTAATAAATCCAATAATAATATATAAATAACACCAAAATAACACTGAGAAAGAGGGCATATTTACTATGACTGTATGCGTTTTATTTTTATTAATTATTTTTATTTTTGAAAGAGGGCATATTTACTATGACTGACTTTTTTATTATTTTTAAAATAAAAAATAACTGAAATTATATTTAAAAATAAATATGAATATATTAATAATTATCAATAATGCTGCTCAGTTTGAGGGAAAATCCTTGCATGATTTAAGACACCAAGTTTCAAACAACTTGCTTATTCAAAATAAACAAAATAAATGTTAAAACCACAACCTATAGAACCTATGTACAGGAGGAAAAAAAAAAAACTATTTACTTTCTATAAGATGGAAGAGGGTGATAGAACTGAACTTAATGACATGATAGACTGTTCTTGGAGTGAAGCAAGAAAGAAACCCATCTGCTATGATAAGAACTGTTCAAATCGTTATATGTTTTCGCTCCAACAAATGACCTGAAAAGGCTGTAAAATTACAGTGGACAGAAACTGATGGGATATTAAATAAGCCAGTTTGCTATGCGAGTGGAAAATGTGGTGCCCGATGGATCTTTGACATCCAGTTTAAAAGTGAAGTGAGCAGTAAATAAAAGTGGATCGCCCTAAATATAATCAATGAAGCTGTAATACCACAAGCTAGTCTTGTTGAGCTGCTCTCTGATGAGGCTGGCCATGATATTTGCAGGATCAGGGCCCAGAATTTATTGTATTGTGATGAGTCATGGGATCTGGATCTGGCACTGGGAGGGTTGTGTGTGAAGCTGGCACACCAGGAATGAGTAATGGGCTGGTTTTTGGCAAGAGTAGCTGAACTGGGGCTCAAGGAAGTCAGAAATGACTGGCTCATTATGACGGTCACTTTTGTTATCCTCCATTTATCTACGCACACACACACACACACACACACACACACTTGCCCACTCTCTCCCTAGTGGAGGCTGGAAGGAGTAAGTGGGGCACACAATGTGTTTGGCATCGGTTTCCTCTGACAAGCCGAAGCACAGACCGAAATGAGCTGAATTAAACTGTGCTGACTGGAGGACATCAGGTCACTGTGGTCACTACAAATCTATGCCACTTTCGAAGAGATCACATCAGAGTTGGACTCTTTGTCTTAAGGACTCTCATAAACATAGTCTGGGATTCATCACTTGGTATCTTATCCTCAATGGCCTGGGTCCCAAAACACAGGCAATGATCTTGGATTATGGTCAAGAGACGTCAAGAAGTCATTCATAGAGTTGATTAACTCGATTGTAGGTCACTGAAGTGTCCAAAGGATTAGCAGAAAAAAGACAGTCAAACAAGTCCAAAGTTACATGAGGGTTAATAAATGACAACACAATATTATATCTTTTTTTTAAATGAAACCGTTTCTTGAAACTTTAGGCAAAGTAAAATAAAATAAGTTGTGTTTTATGAGTATCATATTTAATACATTAGGCTTTTTTGGCTCTTATAGCACTCATAATCGAAGAGGAAAAATTAAAAAAAAAATGAAAATACAAATCAAATATGATACAGTAGGGTTATTGATTAATTATACTTACATTAATAACATTTTAAAACATTTGCATTAATCCCTCACTTTTCTGCTAGAGCAGCTTCTGTGAAGGCTTTTTACTAGACGTAACATGATTGCAGGGATTTGCTCCCATTGTCAGTGAGGTCAAGGAGTGATGTTGGGCAATGAGAACTGTTGTTCACATGGGTTCAGTTCTTGGTTTTGTGCAATTCAGTCAGGTTTATCCACACCAGAACCATTCTTTATGCACTTTATGCACAATGACTTTGACATTCTGGAACAAAAAAGTCCTTTCCCAAACTGTTGCCACAAAGTTGGAAGCACACAACTGTCACACTGCAACACACACACACACATACAGTATATATACACACACATACATATACCGTATATAATTCAAAAGGTTTAGGGGTAAATTGAAATTAAATTGATCTTAAGTGACAGTAAACCATTTATAATGTTTAAAAAAAAAAAAAACTATTTCAAATCAAATTTCTTTGTACTTAATATTCATCAGAATTGTGAAAAGAATGTATAACAGCCTCCACAAAAAAAAAAAAAAAATATTAAACAGCACAATTATTTTTTAATTTTGATAACAATATGTCTCACCTAATCAGCATTTTAAGAGGATTTTTGAAAGAACGTGACACTGAAGACTGTAGTAATGGCTGCTGAAAATTCAGCTTTGCCATCACAGGAATAAATTACAAAAGATAGTGTGCAAGCTCACATAGACCAATAAACACTCTGCTGTGAACCTAGAACCTGCAACAAGAAAGAAAGATTAAAATGACTCGATCAATTCAGTGGGTAGGGGACAGTTGAAAGACAACTGAAACATATAAACATAAATGGAACACAAAAGTATAGAAATGAAGGTGAGAAAGAGAGGAAGATACCAAAAAAGGGACAGAGAGTCAAGCCAAGAGAGAGGAAGAAGGATAAATGGAAAGAAAAGGTTCCTAACAGGATCCCATTAGTGGCAGAGAGAGACAATCTGTCTGAGGAGGAGAGATGTCACTTACACTGTGAGCACACACTCATCACCACATCCCTTCCTCTCTCACATACTCAATCACTCAGTCTCCCTCCCTCCCTTTCTCATCACTCCATCACACGCTCTACGCCCCTCCTAGTGAGCAGCGGTCTGATACTGACATCTAGAATACACACTCATCTCTCTCTCTCACGCCTGTTTATAATAAACCTGGCTGAAAAGACCAGCCTGAACTGAATTCACAGGCTACGGTCTAGCTAGGAAACTGTTTTTTTTTGGAAGATGCTTTTATCCAAAATTTAGTAGAGTGGAATCGGGAAATTTCTCATCCTCTCTCTCCTGTTTTACTTTTCAGTTTCTATGGCTCTCCAGTGAAATAGCAATTATGGGAAATTAATTAGGCTCTCTTTTAGCTCCACTATTCGGCTATACTAAATTACGCTATTTTCCATAACGCCATATGGCAGATCATATAACTTTTCAAGCATATATTGTTGTATTTTATGCTGACTGCCTTTATTTGATCAAAAATATAGTAAAAGCAGTAATATTGTGAAATATTACAATTTGTTTATTTTAAAATGAAATTTATGTGATGATAAAGCTGATTTTTCAGTTTCCATTCTTGAGTTTCATATGATCCTTCAGAAATCGTTCTAATATATCTGGTGCTCCAGAAACATTTATTATTATCAGTGTTAAAAACAGTTGTGCTGTTTAATATTTTTTGTGGATATTACATTCCCCTCGGGATTCTTTGGCTCATTTATTTGAATCAGAAATCTTTTGTAACTTTATAAATGTCTTCAGTCACTTTTAAACAATTTAATGCATCCTTGCTGAATAAATCTGACCCCAAAGTACCATGACAATATAAACCTAAAGACATATCTATGGCTGTAAATAGAATAAAATGTATTTAATATTTAAACTTAACCCACTGCATCCCACCAAGAAATATTTAACGAGGGATGATAGCAATAATAATAATAATTTTATTGAAAATACATCTTTCTCATTCCCAATGCACTAAAATGCAAAAAAATAATCAAAATTAATAACAATAATAAATAAGCAAAGTGTAAATTAAATCAGACAAAAAGGTTAAATTAATAATATTGAAGAGAGGGCTAAAAAGCTCAAAATACCAATAGCATCACTGTCTGTCTCCATACAGTTTTACAAAGAAATGCTCACAAATGCAGTCACAAATTCATGGTTTGCCCTCAGGATTGGTGGAACGCCAGTGAACATATGTGTGTATATGTTTGTGTGGGTGTTTGGATCTAGTCTTTTTGTGAATTTCTGATTTTGCCCTGTTTCTCTTTCTGTGCACACTGCACACACATGTTGTCTCAGTGCTCAAAATCCTCTCATTTGTCCTCAGCATGTCATCTGCATGCAAATGTACGTGCACAATTGCATTCATTCAAAGGTGACTGGCAGTCTTGAATCAGGTTGTCTTCCTGACACCTGATTCCCAGCCGCTCTCTTTCTCTCTCTCTCTCCCTTGTGTTTTAATACGACTCTGGGACATTAAGCCCAGATTATCCTTTGAAGCAATTCACACACTACATTCTAACAACGTACTGCTTCCCTGCGCTCCCTCCTCGGTCTCCCCTTCATTCCTTGCAAACTTAAAGCTTACAAGACTACATCTTCAAGTCCAAAAACCAGGTTGGATTCAATATTCCACTTTGACATTACTGGTTCAAAAAAATCCATCCCCCCAAATTCCTTTCCTTCTCACTATAATTCTTCCCAAAGTCCTTCACGGTTTCTTTCAATCTCTCCCTCTTTGTCTCAAAGAAGATTAACGCAGAAAACAGATAATACAAACAGCACCACAGGTTGATGGCCGTGGATTAGCTACACGGTTAAAGTGAGAATACATGGAAATAACTAAGGCAAGACAGATTTACAGCATCCACAGCTGTTTCTAAAACTCAGTGGTGGAGGATTAGACAAACAACAGCAAGGTCACGAGTCTGATTCACGAGGAACACACATCTGGATACAAATTTAGCCTAAATGATGCATGCACTGCATAAATGTAAATATAATGCAAGATTTGAACCTTCATCTTCAATTCTGCATCGCAGATATTTACAGGAGGAAATTCATCTCCACAGACCTATGTTTAATTCATAGCATCTTATTTGCAAAAGCAATCACTCAGCTCAAACCTATAGATTGTTGCACCACTAGGTGGCACTGTTGGAAAGCTGTATAGGACTACAGGACTGCCATTTACAAAATAGGTGTTTAATGCTACTTTAGCATCAGTCACTTTAGGGACAGTTGGTTGTACAGCACTGCCACAAGAGATCACAGATGTAGATCTATTGCCGGCATATTAAATATTCAAATGTACACAGACCTCTTCCATCATAGCTCTGTGTAATGCAGCTCTCTCTCTCTCTCTCTCTCTCTCTCTCTCTCACACACACACACACACACACACACACACACAAACTCAAACACATACAAAACTCAAACACAGACTTCCTGCAATCTGCATACGCTTAATCAGAGTAGCATGCCACCCACCAGCCCACACAAACGCCGTTCTGTCTGGATAATTATGCCTCTGAAAATTCACTTTGTGTTGATTAGTCTAAGAACAGTGAATAATGCTGTGTAATGCCAGCGTGTGGACAAAATGTTAAACGAATAGTTCACCGAAGATTAAAATTCTGTCATCATTTACTCACCCTCACATTGTTCCCAACTTCATGGCTTACTTTCTTCCGTAGAATACACAAAATGTAATTTCTGAAGAATGCCTTGGGCACTGTAATGAAAGTGAATGTAATTTAATCATAGTGAATGCGACCCTGGCTGTCAAGCTCCAAATTACAAAAACGAGCCTTTAAAGTATGATTAAAAGTGCTCCATGCTGCTTTTTTTTTTACTTTTCTGAAGCCATTTGATAACCTTATGTGAGAAACAGGTTGAAATTTATGTGATTCACTGAAATACTTTCAAATCGGATCTTTTAAAGGAATCGGTTGATCCATTGCACAAAACGCGCCGAAATGATTCTTTCACGCATTTGTCATATTCTCCAGTTCAACACACTTGATTTAATGTTCTCTTGTGGAGGAAGATTAAGAGTGCATAATTCATTACGCATAGTCTTTAAATATAGCACACAAATTGCATGGACTTATTTTATGCTGATCTGTTATAAATCTCCCATTGATTGTAATTGCATGCAAAAGAGTGGCTGGTAAATTACTCAAAATGTTTTCCTTTGCGTTCCACAGAAGAAAAGAAAGTCAAATGGGGTGTGGAACAACTTAAAGGTGAATAAATGATGACGGAATAATTGAGAACTAACCTTAAAGTACTCACTAAACTCATATTCAGACACATAGGCTATAGCAGCACCTCCCCAAAATGAAACCTGATTAACATTGTAGGTTCCTTTCCTTAATCCTCAGCTCAAGGACAAAGAGTTTTTGCACTGTTTGAAAATCAATGAATTTCTAAAGCGCTGGTCCACCCTAGGTTTTTAAAGTGCAGAAATGACCGCAGCACATAACTAACATCCCTCAGGGAAGAGACTCTACAGAAAGAAACCCAGCACTGCCTGCACGCCGCGGAGATGAAATGAGTGAGCGAGGGAGGGAGAGAGGTCGCAGTGCAGCTTTACATATGGAAACAGCGTCTTCTCAGACAGGCAGGCATGACCTAGCTTACCAAAAAGGGCCCTGACTGACCCATTCACACACTCAGCCTTAGGCTTTGTCCTCTTTATCTGCACATCAAAGGTCTCTTCGTCTTATCTGCAAAATGCTTCTTTCTTCAGTACCTTTCATTTTTAGAATGTGCTCCTTTTTTGTCATCACGTGGTTTGTAATTCAGGGCAATATTAACACAGAGGGTGCAAAGGTCATGTATGTGTGAAAGAAAGAAAGGGTTTGTACCTGTCTCTGTCAAAATGATCAGCTTACACCAGTTTTCATGCTAGTATGAGCTGGCTGATCTTGCTGGTTAAGCTAAAGGAATATGGATGTAGTTCCAAATGCATATTTCCTTCTTTGTAAATTCTGAATGCAAATGAAGATATTTTGTAGATATCCAAGCTGTTTTTTCTATTTGAATATGAAAATAGACTTGGACTCTCTAGGTCCAAACAAAGTACTGTCAAATTAGTACATATGAAATCATTCATGTCTGCACATCAAGCAAGAATAATCACTAACGTCAAACCTGGTAAAAATCCATTTTCAAAAGCCAAAAAATTGCAAAAGAGATTTGAAAGCTATGAAGCTTTTTACATTTTTTAAATTACATTTACATTTATACATTTGGCAGATGCTTTTATCCAAAGTGATTTATATTGCATTCAAGGTACACTTTTTTTTTTTAATAAGTTCTTTCTTTCCCTGAGAAGGCTATATTGTTTGATCTACAGGAAAGCTTAAACTTTTTATCACTTAAAGGAATAGCTGACCTAAAAGGGGAAATTTGCTGGACATATACAGTACTCACCTTCAGGTCATCCAAGATGGAGATGAGTTTGTTTCTTTATCAGAAAAGATTTGAAGAAATTTACCATTAAATCACTTGCTCACCAATGGATCCTGATGAATGGGTGCCGTCAGAATGAGAGTTCAAACAGCTGATAAAAACATCACAATAATCCAGCTTTGTGTTTGTACTAAACAGATCAAGACTTTTTTTTTTAACTGTCACCTTTGGCTAAAATACAGGTCCTCTATCCATAATACTGCTTTCTCCAGTAAGGAGAAAATTGTACAGATCAAGCACCATTTACAAGAGAAAACAGTTCGAAACAGTCCTATACAAATATGTTGATGGATTTTGCTAATAACAGGGGATGGACCATTTCACTGCAGGAATCATTATTACAGGTCATAAACTGGGATTTTGGTCTAAAGCAACGATTTTAAGTTAAAATGCCTTAATGATGGATTTATTTCTTACAAACATGGCTTTTCACTTCACAAGACATTAATTAATGGACTGGAGTGGTGTGGATTAACGTGATACCTCATCAGCTGTTTGGACTCTTCTGATGGCACCCATTAACTTCAGGGGAGTCATTACTGAGCAAGCGATGTAATGCTAAATTTCTCCAAATCTGAAACAAATTCTTTCACAACTTGAATGAATTGAAAGTGAGTACCCTTTCAGATAATTTTCATTTTCGAAAACTACTTATTAAAACTTCAGTTAGTACAGTTAAAAATACAACTTAAGAATAATTTTAAGAATTCAGTGACCACTTTACTTATTCATTTTTGACATTTTTAGAGCACAGTGATCCCAGTGCTCATTCATTTTTGTTAAAAAAAAGAGCAACTTAGATATTCAACAAAATATCTTGATGTATTATGCACAAAAGAAAGTCATGGGTTTGACATGAACAATGTGAGGGTACATAAATGACAACCGAACTTAAAATTTAGGTTAAAATGGCTTTAAGCGTCCATTCTGCAGTGTCTTAGACTGATCACTATATGTAGCATATCTGTTTTTTCAACAGATGTATTATATAAGGTTGTTTGTATGTATTTTAATATTTGTGCATGTCTCCTCTAAGCAAAAAGCGACTATACTCTAAACTCTGTGGGTTCCTGAGAGGTCATGGCAGGCATTGTGATGACAGAAATTGCTCCTATTGGAAACACTTTCCTCCCTGGGGCGAGCTCTTCCTCTCTCTGTGATGCTTTCTTTTCTTTTCATATCTTTCACTCTCCCTTTCTGTCTCAAAGGAATCTTCAACTTCAGTCTTTCTGATATGGAGCGAATTAAACCAGAGGCAGGCATGACGATCAGCTGTTCTGAATGAGATAGGCAGGTGGCCAGACTAGAGTGGGGTCCTGTAAACACAAACACAAACACAACAAATAATGTTCAGCAGTTTTTTATATTTGTTTAATGGGCCGGAAACCAAAGGGGAGCTTAGTGCTAATTTTACGCTTTGTTTATTCTAATTCTATTAGAGTGGTATCTTTCATGTTTTCTATTAGTTGCGCGTGGGTTCTCTGGCTAAATCCCTTTTAACCTCTTCAATCTTTGTCTTCAGATACTCCCACCTGCATATCTTTACATTTTGTTCTCTTTTTCTGTCTTTGTCTTGTTCTTCTTCTCCATCGTGTCTTACAATACTGTCAGGAGTCCTGGCCAGAATCCTGTCGGACAATGGAACGGTCTCTGTGTGATTTTGACAGGAATATTAGAGAGAACTGTAACACGGGAGCAATTTTAGAAAATATGATTGGGAGAATAAAGCATCAGTGCAGTGGAGGATGAAGTAGGAATTCATGGAGAGACATGGGAGGAGTTCATTTGTTTACCCATAATTCCCCCTTTTCATTTCCTCCTTCACTAAGCATTAGATGACTAAAGCATTCCCTTTTTTCTTTCTATACTCTTCCACTTTTTTGTCAGATTAATACTTTCTAATACTTATTCATGCCTCACAATACTTAAAAATAAAAATTATGTCATACTTTGCTCATGCTTTCTTTCTTCTATGGAACATAAAGAAGATATTTTGAGAAATGCCTCAAGTGTTTCTAGTCCAAGTCAGTGGGCTCCAACATTGTTTGGTTCCCATCAGTCAAAAAAAAAAAGAGCTTTCTGAAGGATTATGTGACACTAAAGACTGGAGTAATGGCTGTTGAAAATTCCCCTTTGCAAACCTTTATGTTGATAGAAAACCTTTATTTGAAATTCTAATAAAATTTTACAGTATTACTGTTTTTACTATATTTTTGATCAAATAAATGCAGTCTCAAAGAGCATTAAAGTCTTCTTTCAAAAACATTTTGTCTTTTGCTGATGGAGAAAATATGCACATATGCACAAATTATATATGCTATGCTCTGTCCAGTTAAACCTGCTATACTGTAGTTCTGTGTCCCAAAGCTGGAAATGGAAAAGATTTACACTTTGTTAAAATAGACACAGCCTTTGAATTTTGTCAGTTACTGTATGTACATCTAAGAAAATTAACCATCCGATCAAAAATCTGAATGTGTAAGACTTCACAGAACATCTTCAGTATGCCTGATAGCAAAACTAATGCAGGTACAGCACAGCTACATAACTATGATATTTTCTCTCTCTCTCTCTCTCTCTCTCTCTCTCTCTCTCTCTCTCTCTCTCTCTCTCTCATTTTCCCTTAACTTAATGTTTTTGTCTTTGATATGGTCTCTCCTAGTGTACGTCTTACTTCCACGTCTCTGTATCTCTCTATATACTGTCGCCTCTCTCTTGCCACTCGTTTAATCTCCATGCTCCTTTCTGTCTGTTTCCCCTTCCCAGTTTTCCCTTATCACAGTAACACATCCCCGGCCTAAAATCCCTCCCAGGCTCACCTGCAGCCAAAGCTTCTTTTTTTTTTTAAACTGACTTCCCCACACCTGCCAGGCCTGTCACAGTGACAAACCCCCTTATTTATTTACACACACACATTCAAACAAACTTGCACGATCGCAGGGGCCCAGTACAGTCGCTGTGACATACAGACAAATGAGTCCAGGAAGCTGGATTGGCATCAATAAAACTGTGCCGCGTTTTCCAGTGTCTGATCACAGATCCAGATCTGAGCAGAGCACACACACAATCAGCTGGCTTCCCGGCAGCTCGGAAATGGGGCTTCAAGCCTTTTGACTATAACAGGCAACATTCAAAACGAATGTCGTTATCTCATGGAGCATTACCTCAAAACCTGATTAGTTGAGATTATTCTATATAAAATGATCCTGATGATTCTATTGCAGGGACAGTTTACACAGGAATAAAGATTCTATCATCCTTTACTCAGCCTTATGTTGTTTCAAACTTGTAAGCCGTTATATTTTCAGTCAGAAACGCATAAGGGCTTTTCACACTGCACTTAAACCTAGGTTATCATCATTCTAAACCCCACTTTTAACCCTGGGCAAATGTATGTTTCACACTCATAATTTAGAAGTGGGGTTACTTACCACCACTTTTTACCCGAGGATATGAAACCCTGCTCCGAGCAGGGTTAGAACCACTTTTACCCAGCCTTGCGGTGCCAAATGTGTACAGTATGGAATGATGCAGTGTTTGAATGTTACAGTTCAATGCTTAGCAACAGAAACCAATCGCATGCCTCATATTCACGAACTTTGGACAGTTACAGAAACAGCAAGTTGCATAAAAAGTCATTTTATTCTTACCTTTTTATTTCACCAAACAAAAAACACATATGTGACCCAGGACCACAAAACCAGTCTTAAGTGTAATTTTTTCAAAATTCAGATTTATACATCATCCGAAAGCTGAATAAATAAGCTTTCCATTGATGTATGGTTTATTAGGATCGGACAATATTTGGCCGAGATACAACTATTTGAAAATCTGGAATCTGAGGGTGCAAAAAAATCAAAATACTGAGAAAATTGCCTTTAAAGTTGTCCAAATTAATTTTTAACAATGCATATTACTAATCAAAAATTAAGTTTTGATATATTTACGGTAGGACATTTACAAAATATCTTCATGAAACATGATCTTTACTTAATATCCTCATGATTTTTGACATAAAAGAAAAATCTATAATTTTGACCCATACAATGGTTTTTTGGCTATTGCTAAAAATATACCCCAGCGACTTAAGACTGGACACTTTGTGGTCCAGGGTCACATATTACAGTCTGCAATAATTCAAGGCTGCAATTCTAGTCATAATTAACCCAGGGTTTAGGAATTTACTGTGTAAAACTTTGTTTTATAAATAGAAAGGATTAATTGTTAACCCTGGGCACCCTATGAGCAGTGTGAAATGTTAAAAAATGCCAGTCAACAATGTCAGTTGCTGGGTTTCTAAAATATATTTTTTTATGCAATAAATAAAATGTATATATACTTGTTAAAGTATCTGTATAAATATATGCATACTTGTTAGAATGCATTAAGGTGATAAAAATAGTGATTTTGTGTGAGCAATTACCTGTTTTGACTATTTGTGCACGTAGGAGGAGGAAGCCACATGCATGAAATGGACCGACAAGGAGTGACAGCTTTCTTATAAATAATCACAAGTATTTAACCTCACAATTAGCACAGGCTTATATATGGAGTCTGGCACCAAAATTATTAGTCAAACGGCTTAAATTTTGTTCTGTTCCTCACACAAACACCACATACAGCTTTAGAAGTTTTGGAATATAATGCATATAATGCACAATGAGTCCTGTTGATTACTTTTTATGGTGTTTTTGGTCCTGTTTGGAGCTTGACAACCCCTGGTGACTATGAACTGTCATTGTATGACAACATGACATGATGGTGAGTAAACAAAGACAGAATTTTAATTTTTGAGTGAACTTTTCCTTTAATTTATAAATGCATCATGTGCCGTTTCTGGTGATGTGAATATGCCCTCAGGCGAACAATGACAGTCAGAATCAGTGAAGAAAGGGCTGTCAGAGATGAGTGCTGTCTCATGGGACTTCTGCGTGTGGCATGCACCACACGGTGTGCCAGTGTAAATCACGCTCTTTTCTCTCGCAGTCTGTCTGATTAGCGTCTCGCATGCACACGAGTGCGAGGGGCTGCACAGACTTTGATGGGGCTGATTCAACATTGACTCACATCGCCTATACAGCACAGACACTTGCTTTTGGCCTTTTGTGGAGGTTTTTTTTCTTCCACTGGAGCAGATCTCCTCACGACAAATGGCAGAATGAGTAACCTGCCCCTCCTACACCAGTAACATCATCTGCTCTATGAGGCGTCTTCTGATCTCTTCCCACCTACTATGAACCCATGCCCACACACACATACACACTTGTCCCTGTTGGAAAGACCAGTGTAGATGGTTACCAGCATGTATTGTGTTTTGGATGCAGGTCACCACTATTGTGCTGCCATTCCCACCAGGCTTCTTAACTAGCTTAGCCAGCAAGACTTTCTTGGTCAGCCTGCTTCAAACAGAAATGCTGGTTGACAACATGCACTATACTGTAGCCATATTTAGCTGACAGCCAGCAGTCAAGTTTTTTTCCACATATTTTTTATCGAAATGTTAAGATTTTGCCTCAAAAAGACACAAATAAAACATGTGCTTTTAAAAAAACATATCTGCTCGTTTGAGGAAGATAAACCAACACCGAATTAAATTTATGCTGGCTTCAGATGGACTTTTCAATGCAGGGTTGCCTTTCCCCATATGTCCTGTTAACTTTTTTCCCACCTTGTTCAGAATGATCACGGCCTCTTGGTTGGCTCCGGTGATGTTAAAGGTGTCCCCTGACTCTCCGTCCAGGATGGTGTACTCTAGCTTGGCATTGTCTCCCAAGTCGACATCTGTTGCTGAGATCCGACCCACCTCCGCCCCTGGCACCGCCAACTCTGACACAGAGAATAGCCAGGAACCTGAAAAAGGAAAAAGATTTGGACATAAAGATGGGATGGGAAGAGAGACATGGAGACAGAAAATCAATCATTTGATGCATCCTCAGACACACAGCATTTCAAAAGCAAAGGCAGAACATAGTAAATAATAGTAGGATTTAATTTATTAAGGAGGAAGGATAAAGCGTTATGGTCCAAAAAAATATCTGCTTCCATCAGAATTGAATATATAGTGAACATTTGTTCCACACGTCACAACCAGGGACATTACAAAGTACATCTCCATTAGAAACCTTGAATCTGTGACACAACAAAACAACAGCCTGAGATGAAAGTCAAAGCTCATCACCATCACCCTATATCAACAAACTGCACCCACATTTGCAGAAATATAACACCAGCCATTCAAATCACTCCCTCAGTAGTGTGCATCAGTTTTGCATCTGAAAGACTTTGAATTTCAGTGCAGACTGGCATGTAGTCCTGCTGTTCTTTGATGAGGGAGAGGTGTCTGATGGGGAAAAAGTCTCCAGCACAACAAGTGTTTGAGGATTCAACTTCAGAGTGGCCACTGTGTCATTGCTCGGACTTTAAAACGCTCTGTCACTTCTGTCAAGCAAATGCACGCACTTCCACTTAGATGTCGCTTGCGATTCGGCGCACTTGAGGCAAAATCGAGGAGAGCTGTTTGCTTTGGGATTTAAGGATTCGGCACAACAGGAAGTCAAACACAGACACACACATTGCTGCATCCTCAAGGTCACGCACTTCAGTAAAAGGCGAGACGCCCACTGGACAGGAATAAATTACATTTTAAAATATATAAAAAACAGAAAAGAGTTCTTTTTTCAAACTTGTATATATTCAACAGTTTAAAAAGTTGCTTTTTAAATGTTTTTTTACGCCATATTTTTAGTCTAAATTTTCATTTATTCCTGTGATGGCAAGATATTTTCAGCAGAAATTACTCAATTCTTCATTGTCACGTCATACTTTAGAAATCATTTTATATGCTGATTTGGTGTTTAAGAAACATGTTTTATTATCAATGTTGAAAACAGTTGTGATGCTTAATACTTTTGTAGAAACTATAATATTTTTTTTTTTTATCATTTGATGTACATAAAGTTCAAAAGGATAGCAATGATTTGAAATAGAATTCTTTGTAACAATGTAAAAGTCCTTACTGTCACTTTTAATCAATTTAATGCACCCTTGCTAAATAAAAACATTAAAACATTCAATAAAAGCATTAATTTCAGTATAATACAAAATGTGTATATAGTACAAAATTGGCTACTTTTAAATTGAGATTCAAATTAGCAATTTTTATCTTTCAGGTCCTTTTAGACAAGCATGTTACTTTAGACACAATAATCATGCAACACAACAGTGTATCTTTTAGTTACAGTTTGAAAGGACATGATGCTTCTGATTTGAAGCTATCTTCCCCTACAGCTAGCCACAAAATCATTTGTCATTTTCAAAGACTTAAGACTGAGCAAACTCACTTCAAACACGCACACACACAATGACAGCCACCCGTCACCTCATAAATCACGAATCAGGACTGAAGAGGAGCAAGAAAGCGAATGGATGATCATCTTTTTCCAAAGAAGCTTTAGCCGGCCAATCAAACAGCATGAAGGGACAAGATCAATGTTCTGTGACTTAGAGATATAGCACTCCCCACTGGGTCACTGTAATTGTGTTCAGAAGGGACAAATGAAGTGGTACCACAGCGCCTGCATGGACTATCTTTAAAGCAAAACCTTTACTCTCAGCCTCACCTCTGCTATGAGAGAGCCTGCTTGTTTTATTCTTTTAATACATTAAAAGCCACTCTAATGGGGCTGTTCTTCCCAGGGAAGGAGCAGGGATTGGCCAGTATGAGTCAGCGCCCAATGGGAGATTAAGAGCAGAGTATTTAGAGCTTTTCAATGATAGGCAGATGGAGTTAATTAGCAGGTCTGTGGATGAATACAGCTTTAGCTCAGTAAATAACATGGAGCACAATTACCTCAGGTCCACCGAGCGAGATGAGTGAGACTCAGTGTGGGCAAGACTGCATGTGGGCAAGCATAAGATGGATTTTGAAAAGAAATGCATTTAAATGGTAAAAAGAATTCTCGATGGATGAATAGATGAAGAGGGCTGTATTGTTTGTAAATGAGGGGAAAACAGCTTGCTTTAAAGATGTAGCAATTATAAAAAGAGACGAATAGAAATACAAAGGCACTGCTATAAGAGAGAACAGTCAGGAGACAAAAAGAAAAATAAAATAAGATAGAGTATAAGAAGGAAAAGAGAAAATAAGAGGCCTTATATATGGATGAGGCTTTATGTTGCCGTAGAAATGAGACCTCTGAGACGGGAGAGTCATTAAAAAAGTGTCTAGCTGGCTAAAGCTCAAGCGTTGGTTGAAAATTAGATAGAATAAAATCTGCATCCTTTTAGGACGTCCATCACTGTGGCACTTATTGAGGCAGGGTTTAAAATGAAAGATGTGGAGAGAGAGAATTGGCATGGAGTAACCCTTATCTGGGTCTGTCGCTTTACTGCCCTGCAGATCGACTAGTTAACCTCTGCCGATGTTGGAATCACACCATCTGGATCCTGCCGTAAAGTAACAATGAGGGACCAAAAAAGGTGATAAACAGATCATGTTCTATAAAGCATATCCAATGGCCAATGAAATATATCACACAATTTAAAGACAGCAAATAACACATGCACAATATTTTACATAATATTTACCAAATTAATGCAAAATAATTCATTTTAAAATTAATTTGAAAAACTATCTGAACTTAATTGTTATAATACTTCTTTTGCATTCTGTTTACTAAAATTATTTGAAAAATATTTCTAAATTATTACATTTGAGAAATTTATATGAACTTAATAAAAAAACAGAAAAAACATGTTAAAAAGAGATTTAATTTAGATGTGAAAATATAGATGTTCATGAAGGTAATCGGCCAAACACAAAGTTCACTTTAAAAAAACCATTTTTATAGAATTTTGATAAAAATTAAGATTTACTTTATTTTTAAAACACTAGTCATCATAAACTTGCCAACTTTGTAAATAGCTAAATGAAAAACTGAGCATCATACATTCAATGACCAAGGATCACACTCTACCAGACTTTCAAGCCTTTCTGAACACAACAAACTCTCACAGAATCACATGCCTTGTTTCTAGGAGATGTGTGACAAATAAAAACAATATATGTTCTAAAATCACCTCCATATATTAAACATGTTTGATATTTTGATCATAGACTGTATAGGCGATATGACCCGTAAGCTTCCAAAGAGCGTTTTTGAAGTTCAAAGTGGGTGGAGCGGCCATCGCCATCTTGGCAGCGCGTCACCGAGCGTCACTCCCAGATAATCGAAAATGGGCAAAGAGGCGGGAGCTGGTTGCTGAAACCACGCCCACCTAGCTCGACGGCAGTGTCAGCAGCGGCAATCTACCTGTCACTCAAGTGGTTACGCTCTTAATTATGCAGAACTTTAAGGCTTAATATAATTTAAACGGATGAGTTATAAAAAAAATCCACCCCCTCACAGTTTTCATGAACGGCAAAATTAGCTATATAAACCAAAATCTTTTTTTTTTGTACCATTTTGTAAAATTTTTTTTTCATTTTTTGCTGCTGTAAAGTTGGGACATTTAAAAATGGGGGATAAAACAACTTTTTGTTGCATGCTTTTAGCGGGCAGTTGACGAATTTTTGGGTGGTTTCCTTTTTGTTTTGATGTGGGTGAAATCTGTAAGCATCATACAAATCATTCTTTGAAATCTGTCAGCTCAAATCTGCAAACTGGCTTTGACTTTCAGCAACTAGCGTCAACTTGTCCGGAGTGTAAATCGGGGTAAAGATATGGGCAAAAGTCGTGTAGTGAATTTCAGCCCGTATGTTAAAATAAAAGTTTCTGACACTAATCAGGCAAACTCAGTCCAATTAAAAAAAAAAAAAAAAAAAAAACAATTCCATTTTATTAGTCATAGTGATATACCATGATAAATAGGTGTGTAGACTCCGACACATTTATTCTTAAAATTTGCCATACATTCTGATGTCTGAAATAAAGAGCTGTCATTAATAAAGACCCACTAAGATGATATGATTATGCTGGGGTTTTTACATGATATTTGCATCCAGGTCCTGCTATGAGGCTTAATGCATTGTAGAAGTGCTTTAACTCACATCATGAGAATGGGCGCACAGCATCACAGGATTGAAAGAGGGTACTCTTCACAACAGGAACAGGAACACTATTCACTCATGCCCAAAGGACAGATTCAGCACAGCAAGGATTCAGCACAGGAGGAGTTAGCTAACTGTATATGAATACATCAAAAGACTAAACATCGAAAGTGAGAACGAGAGGCAGAGATTAAGAAATTGGTGTAGCGGCTGCGAGTGAGAACTCAAAGAGAGAGAGGTGTGGGAAATGGGCAGTTATCCCACTCCTCAAAATGAAAGGACTGAAAACACAGGGGTGCAAAAGCTAAAGGGAAGGGAAGAGAAGTCAGACAAGGTGAATTAAAGAATGAGAAATGGTGAAGATGGACACGGGAGAGATAATGTGAGGCCAAGCGCATCTGTCTTCCATGACTATGTGCGGTTGCACGAGATCGAGGGATGGAGAAGGCTGAGGTACAAAGAAGGGCGGGAGACGTGTCTGTGCAACGATTATGCCATCAGTTGAAGCAGAAAGTGTTGAACTTTAGATGAAATATTAATAAACAGCAAAAATAAGCAGGCAAAGAAAATGAAAAAGCATTAATAGGAGACTAATATAACCTAATACTATTTTAACTATGCTCTTCTAAGGATGTGGAGCTTAATTAGAGAAGTCAATTATTAGAATTATTTCTATTATCAAACTCATCCAATATTATTTGCATCACTATTTTCTCCCATTCTGCCAGGAAGTTTAATCTGCACTAAATTAGGATGACTTGGCTTGAAACCTCCATTTACACAGCATGCACCAGTCTCGGCCAGACTGGTCTAGATGGCCTTAATTAACACTGGATTACTCAACAATCAGAGGGTAAGAGAGAAGCTGTGTCTAAACTTTGCCTGCTATAACCCTGAAACACATTTTAGTTCTCTTAGGCTAAGCTACATACACTCATGTTTCTTGCTAGTACCTACAAGATGCAAATATAAAAAGGCCACATTAAATTGATCGAAAGTGACAATGAAGACATTATAATGTCAAAAGATTTATATTTCAAATAAATGCTGTTTGTTTGAATTCCTATACAAATAAAGAGCTGATTTATTCAATTACAGGAATACAAATCATATTAAAATGAATTAAAATAGAAAACAGTTCTTTTTGTTTTACTGTACTGTACAGTAGCCTATTAGTGCAGACTTGGTGAACATAGGAGATTTTTTTCAAAAACATAAAATAAAATAAAAAAAATCTTCCTGAACCCAAACTATATAATATAATATAATATAATATAATATAATATAATATAATATAATATAATATAATATAATATAATATAATATAATATAATATAATATAATATAATAAAAAAATTTGCAACAAGTCCTGGTTCATTTCAAATCTTGGATCAACCCTTGGCATATTAATATTTGTTCACATAAGTCTTGTCAGACCTAAAACTTTGCGTTACATAAAAGTCCAACAAGTTTCTTAGGAGAAGAAATGACAGAAAATTAGAAATTATACTGGGAATGGTGACCGATATTCTATGAGAAAGAGAACGGGTGGGAAAAGTGGACAGAAAATGATAAGGAGAAGGGACAGAGATTGTTTATGTCAAGGCGGCACTGTTTCTGAGGTGGATACAGGTGGTGAAATCAGTGTTGTGTGCTCCAGAGGACTCTCACTCTATTTCTCTCACAAAGACCACTGGGGCTGTGGAGTAATCAAAACATATCCACACCCTCAGCTCAAAATGACTTTAATATCAAATCCCTCCCTCCGTAATTCCACTTTAATAACAGCAACAATGTGTCCAGGCCTCCTGGTGTATATTGTCAGGCTGTATCTGGCTCTCCCTGGACACCGCAGGTCATCTGATGAGCATTTAAATTGCCCAGGTTAAACTAACACTCACCCCTTGCTGCAATGCTTCAGTACTAACTGCTGGAATTAGATCACGGTGCTGACCTCCATCAGCAATGCCCTCAAAGATCACGGCACACTGTGCTGAATAACTAAATCCGTCCTGTGATTCAACGTGCCCATAATCTAAAATAGAATAGCCCAGAGCACCATTTCTTCAAATACTTCACTCTCCAATTACTCACCATCATATATATATATGGCATGTTAAATAATAAAAGACGTCAATGCACAGGCCAGTGTCTAGAAGCGTGGATGGCAAAACTTCAAAGAAATAAGCCATGAATTCACTAGTTTATGCAGCTGAAGCTTAGAGTCCGTCTTTCAGTTCTATGCGAGCGCCCACTTCACTTTCTTTTCCTCGTCGTGTGTAAGAGAGGAAGTTGCGAGTTCGTGGTTTGGTGCGAGACCCCCGTCGCGCTGGCAGTCCGACGGCTGCATTCATCATAGAGACGGGAACATTCCCATTAGCATGGAAATCACTTCCCTCTTACCTACCCCCACCACCCCCTCCATATCGCTCGTTCTCTGCCTCCATACAAGAAGAATGGGTCTAACTCTTATTATTCTGCGTGAAGGCACACTGCCAGGGTAGATGACAAGAAAAGCGAAATCGTTGACCATTTTTCCCGCACTCCACTCTCACTGTCACAGATAGAACAACGGCCAACCTCCTGATTGATTCCATCGCTGGCGTTTGGCACCAGGTTATTCCTCAAAAACTCCCACAATGGACCAACACTCACCCAAAAAAGTTTCCCTACAGCTCATATCACTGTCCACCTGCTCCAAAGTCAGAGAATAACAGAATTTTTGTCACCCTTGTGTCAAATTTAAAGGTGCTGTGTGTAGGACTGACACCGTTGACAAGTGGTTGAACTAGGTATTGCAGTCCAAATTCAAAATATTGGAGAGGGTTTTTTTCACCTGGCCCCTCCTCCTCAGACGCACACGCAGGTTACCAGATTGACGACACCAACAAGAACTAGTGCACTTGACAATGAATGAAAATAAATACTCTGTGTTTTCTGCCATCTGGCAACCCGGGGTGCTGAAATACAATTGGGTAAACTGGCAGTGGGCGGGTTTCACAAACCAGAACAGAGACCGACATTTGGGCCTCAAAGGAGAATAACTGACTGTAGCATTGTTTTTCAGATAAACAAGTATGTTAACTTGGCATGTTTCTTAAATATCTGCAAACATATTATGGTATTTTTATGCTTTAGTAGAGTCAAAAACTTACAAACAGCACCTTTAAGAAGTTTATCCACTGCTGGAATTTCTACAGGTTCCTAACAAAAGAACAATGCTAAATGCAAATATTGAAATGACTACATAAACATGCATAATTCAGACAGCAAAATGAAAAGGCATATCAACTTTTAAAAATACTTCTCATTTCTTTTAGATACCAGATTTTTTAAGAATTTCTTTTGGCAGTTTTAATGGCAGACATGACATGACATGTTGCACATATCATTTATTTTCTTTTTCTTTTTAAACTGTTTTTCTCTAAACTTTTTAGCGGACCTCCTAGCAGCTTAATCCAAACTAAACTTGAAAATCAGAGTCCTGTTGCAAAACCAGCTGAGAATCTCGTTCTGATGTAGAAAGCTTAGAATTGCACAAAAAAAAAAAAAAAAAAAACAGTAAAGGTTCTTTCACAGATAATTTAGCCTCTAGAGAAAAGACTGGATAGTCAGCCGGTCTTTTTGATCTGTCATATTGCTAGTGATTGAAACCTCAAAAAGGATTTGCAGTGCTACTCTACCATATTTTTTCCCTCATTAATGACACTAAAACAGCATACAGTCACTCCTGACATTTCACCTCAAATGCCCTATTCCTGGACCTGTACATAAAGTGTAAGTGAGCAGCCACAAAGATGCAGTCATCACCACAAATGACCGTAAGTGCTACCAGTGCTTCATGTGGAACCAGGGACCATCCAATCCCAGCTCTAATTGGGCGTTGTGATACGACGGAGCGATTTCAGAGACGTTTTCATGCCCCACTGATATCTGTAGCCCCCCTAGGAGACCCCACAGGCTGCCACTGAGTCAGAAGCGCTTTGCCTGCTTGCCTTATTCATATCAAACCCAATCAGCCGAATCATACAACAAATTATCCAATCAGAACACATGGCTGAGCACCTCTCCAGCAAACTGACTTGAGGAAATGTACAAAGACCAGGCCACGCGTCACAGATAAGAAGCCACCAGCTCGCCAGTGTACAAAGAAGACACATCTTCTGTGTTCCTGAGCACAGAGTGAGATGAAAACAAGTTTGATTACAGTGGTCTGAGACAGCCAAGATGAGGCTGTTAGTGCTCCTCTCATCCCTTCCTTCCTTCATCCCTCCTTCACGCATGGAGAAGTCACCCCAGGGACGCATCTTTATGGATTCAGACACGCATTCTGCATCTTTATCTTTTTACGTGTGGCGAAAACACAGATATATAACCTTATGGGATTGGGCGAGGCCTGCCAATGCAAATAGCCACCGCTGCCGGTGGGAGGCCAAACTGAATAGAATTAATTTTGAAGGTACTTTCATTTTTAATTGAGTGTTCAGGACCCCAAAGCCCATATCCGACTACCGAGAGAGAAAACGCTTCAAGCATTCCCACACATGTGAATTGATTGGGAAAAGTCACAAGGGACGTGCTTTTTTGTTTTTGATCGTGCATAAAACCTCTTTGCTCTCAACATCAGACACATTGCTGAGACACCAAGCAACTAATTCTTTACATTTTATGCTTCCTTTGCTTTCAAAATGGATTCCAGCAGAGGCTGAGATGAGTTTACAGGGTGCATCTTAGTTACATCCAAACTGTGGCTTTTTATAGCCATTATTCTCAAGAGGACATGTGCATCAGTTCTGATCGCCTCTTGAACTTGAGGCCAAATGAGCTTTATGCTTTGATGAAAGTGTAAATAAATGGGCTTTATGATCCGCTGAGAGCACACAGTAAGTGTTTTGATGAACAGTATTTTATCATCGTTTTGTGCCGTTGACCAATGCTGAGCCTTTAAAAGCAATGCCAGCTGAGGGCAGAAGGGTGAGGAGGGCAGCAGTGGGTCGAGAAAAGAAATTCACATATCAAGGAGACGCATGGAAAGCCAAAGAGCAAGAGGGAAGGATGCCGAATGAAAATTAGCCCTTAAGGGTTGATGACAAAGCCTGTCACCTCCGAGTTTCTCCATCTCCAGCCATCCTCTCTCCTCCCTCAGCCTGATGAACTGTCAGTCATGTGTATGTGACATGAATGTGTATGTGTGTGAAAAAAGAAGCTGATGTGTGTTCCTGTGAGCACGCACGTGAGTCTCCTCTCATAAGCCAGTCGGTGTGTGTAAATGGCATGTGTGAGAGATGAAGAAAGGGAGGGAGGGAAGGACATCTTAAAATAAAGTGTAACCAAAAATTTAATAGAAATACAGCTAAAATAAAATATTTATATATTTAATTAAAATATTATACTTCCGTTTTGTTGATTCTGCATTAAATCACTGTCAGTTAACAGCCTTTTAGTGAACATTCATTCATGTCATGCAGCGCATACTGTGACACATCGAAATTAAATCATTCCCATTATAATAAATGAAGCTGACTATACTGCACAGATGCTCCAGTCACTTTATTTTTTTCATTCTCTGCCTGAAATAAAATTATTATTTTTTTTATTCTACAAATATTATTTGATAATTTAAATAACTTCTGATCATTACTGGTGATCAATGATTTTTGAATAAAAAAACGGACCAAATTTCGATCATATTTGATTTTTAACCATTACCGTCAAAAAAGTTTAGGGTAGGTAAAATCGTTTTAAATATTTTCCAAAAAAGTCTCTTATGCTCACCAAGGCTGCATTTATTTGATCAAAAGTACAATAAAACAGTAATATCCTGAAATATAATTACAATAATTCTACAGTTACAATTTAAATATCTTTACTGTCAATTTAAAGCATCATTTTTGAATAATAAATAACAACAATATAAATTTCTTCAACAACAAAAACAAAAAAATCTTACTGACCCCAAAGTTTTAAACAGTAGTGTAGCTTTACTCTTTAGCTACATTACCGTTTAAAAGTTCAGGGTCAGTTAGATTTTCTTTCTTTCTTTTTTTTTTTTTTTAATTGATTTTGCCAAATACAACAAACAAAACAAATCAACAGTGTAATTATTCAAATGTTTAATGACTTCACTGTTGCTTAAGTTTAGCTCACAGCTGAACATTGTTGACATGTAGCTTCAATTCTTCCAGTGTAGACAGAATGTAATAGATGACTTAAAGGTGTGAGTGGGCACACAGACACACACTTACAGGCAGACACACACTCCCATAAATAAAACTGATTCCATTCTCGGGCAGAGTTAAGCTGTCCCTATTCTCGTGTCACCATCACCTCTCCTTTCCTTCCCATCTCCATCTCCCTGTCAGCCTTTGTTTTTCTATTTATTTTTTTAGCTTACTTGCTCTGTCTGTGGACAAATTATGGTGATTATCATTTAGTTTCTCTATTCTTAAACTCCCTCTCTTCTTTTACTATCTTTGCCTTTTCCGTCTAGTTTATTAACACACTGGGACCTGCAACAGACACTTTGTACAGCACTGGTCTGCTCACTACCTCTTTCAGCAGTTAACTGACCTCATTCAGCTACCTCTTCTGTCAGTTTAAATAAAGAACTGCTCTCTGAGATTTTTGACACTTTAATCAGACTGAATAAGCTCTTTTGCACTACAATCATTATATCTGCACTGTTTACTTCACTGGTTTGCACTCTATCTGCTATGTGCCTTGTGCTGCTTTTCTTATCTTTCTTTTTACATGACCTATTTGTATATTTGTATAGTTGTACTTTATATTATATTATCTGTATTTAATGTTCTACTGTTAGTGTTATCTGTATGCACTAAGGGTCTGAGAGTAACGCAATTTCAATTCTCTGTATGTATGTACTGTACATGTGGAAGAATTGACAATAAAGCAGACTTGACTTGACTTCCCTCAATGTCCTTGTTTCCCCTCTCCTTCTCTCTTGTACTTTCGCTCTTCATCTGTAACCAGCAGACACTCAGGGGAAATAAATTAGTAATATTTATGAAAAACCCTTCTCAGTATCGTTTCTTCTCATCTCGTCGCCTCATAAAAAAGACACTGATCTTAACAGGCGTACCTATAGTCATCCGCCAAACAATCTACACAGCCATCCATCACGGGCACAGTGCACTGCTCTGCTCCTCTTGGATGCCCAACACGGCAGCCAAGGCTGTTAAAACTACATAAACCAGCTCAAGTCCCCCTCCACCTGAGTCTGCATCTATTATACCGAGGGATGCATCAGCCTTGGCACTCCCTGCAACATTCTTCAAACGTAATTGCAATGGTCAAAACATCTCCCAAAACGCCTGTAATTTGTTTGCTTTTATCTGACGCAAACTCCCGGAGAGATTTCTAAATCGGCTTTCAAATACGAGGAGATTTAGCCAACCTTGACTAGTGAACCTGAACATCTACCTGCGTGAGACTTTGATATATTTTCCCCACACATCTTCAGATAATCTCAACCCGGTAAAAAAAAAAAAAAAACAGAGAAAGGGCCCTGCTTTGACCATACTAATAAAGGGTTGGTATGTAATTGAGCAGAACTTTAGGGAGGCTGCGTTACGGCCCCTATGCAGGGACAGTTAAACAGCTGACGGTGAGCACTAGATACAGCTCTTTCTTATAACTAGCTCTGTATTGTAACTGTCTTATATCTTTCTTAGAACTTCATCTCTCCTGTCTCCCATTCTTGGAAATAGCTGGTTTTTATGCACCAATCAGGTTGTATACACAATCAATTCTCAAACCCATTTAGTAAAACAAAATAATATAAACCAAATGTTTTGGGAGTTTGCAACTCTTATTGATGGAAACAGTAGGGAGGGGGCGGGAAAATGGAACAGTGATAAGATTCAAACTGTGTCCACTACGCAAACTACACATAGACTAACCTCTAGGCCATTCTATGATGCATTTAAATTTACCATGGTAACCACAGCATCAATACCAGTGAACTACTACTGTATAAGATCATAATATGGGTTGTACTTGAAAGAGTATGTGATTGATTAATTTGTTTAACTTCTGTTTTTGATGACAATATTAATCTGACAACCCAGTCTCATGATAAGCTGTGGGAATTCACACAAGATTTGGAAGAATTCACACACACACACACACACACACACACACAGAAAGAGAGAGAGAGAGAGAGAGAGAGAGAGAGAGAGAGAGAGAGAGAGAGAGAGAGAGAGAGAGAGAGAGAGAGAGAGAGACAAATAATGCACACACACAGAGAAAGAGAGAGATATTGCTGTAATAGTGATAGTGATAGTTAATGCAAAATTAATATAAAAATATATATGTAGTTGATCCATGTTGTAAGATTTCACCATCTCTTATAAATTATTAAGAGTTATCATGAAAGTTTGGATGATTTCTCATAAGTTTCCTCTGGAATTTCTAATGTGTCTTTAGAATAGCACTTTATCAGCAGCATTCTTCATTTCACATGATCCTAGAAATCATTCTAAAATGCTGATTTGGTGCTCAGAAAACATAAAAAAACATTGTGCATGCTTTTGTGTAATTTATGTTGTAGAGCAAATGTGAAAGATAATTTAGGCCTTATTTCACAAACCAAAATCTATTAGTCTAAACCCATGGATAATTAAATAAATAAATAAAAAAGTAATTCTCTTGCGGGTTGTAGGAATACAAACGGCTCTACATGGGATGTACTTCAAAGAGTGTCTTTTTTATGAAAGAGGTGGCTTTTATTGTACAGACTACTGTAATTGAACTATGGTAAACTTCTGTAATAGATCTGCATGGACATGATGTGGAAAGTTACTCACTTTGTACGAAGTGAGGAGGATTGTCATTGACATCCGTCAATCGTACAGTAACTGTTGTCGTTCCTGACAGGCCGCCAAGATGGCCGCCCATGTCTTTAGCTTGCAGGACCACTAGATACTGATCCTGCACTTCTCTATCTAGATCTGGAACTGCAGTACGCAGGATGCCTGAGGGAGAAAGAGAGACAAAGAGAGAAGCACATCACAAATTCAATCAACTCCTTGAATCAAATCATTTCCATGTGTTCTCTGACCACAAACTTGTAGAAACGCATCCCAGCAGACAAGGTCACCCACGCGAAACTCCTACCATAGGAAAACAGTCTATGATAGAGGTTTATTAAAATGCCACAAGGAAATTTAACTGTGGATACATGCTCTGGATAGGAAGAGACCTTTCAGAATTCGAATTCCTGCTAATGAGTAAAAAAGAATGCCATGCAATGCATATAGGACAGAATTAGGTTAATATCCTTGATTAGCATTCACAAACCTCCAGGAGAAAAAGCCCTCTCATTCATATTAGCGTGAGGTCCACAAATGTCAACAAAATTAATTAGGTTTCATTAGACAGCCAAATGGAATCAAAACACGAAGGAAGTCCATTATCCACACAGACAGAGACACAATGCACTTCTACACAAACATTCACACAATGGATCCGTGCGAGCAGTAAAATTCATCTTTCACTTTCTCACTCCTTCTCCCTGCCTCATTCTTTCTAGCCTGTCATACACACAAATACCCATCATTCTGCTCGCAATCCTTACACTCACACATAGAGATTGGCCACACAGTCCCACTGTGTGTAGAATCACACTGTGTTCGCTTCACTTCTGCCAATTGCACTCTACAGCACAAAGAAGCAGGAGTGATTTTTCAAATGACTGCAGCCCCCCTGTAACCCTGAATAAAAGCCTCTCTCAAGCCTCCGGGTCAAAAACCAGACCCTCCGACAGGCACAGAGGCAGAATGCAGAGGCCGGGCCATTGTGTCATTTAAACTTGCCATTTAAAGGAAAAGTTCACCCAGAAATTCTGTTATCATTTACTCACCCCCGTGTCGTTCTGAACCCATATGCTGTTTTATTCTGTGAAGATATTTTAAGACTCTTTATGCAGCAACAGTACACTGCCATTCAAAAGTTTGGGGTCAGTTTTTTTTTTTTTATGTTTTTGAAAGAAGTCACTTATGCTCACCATGGCTGCACTTATTTTATCAAAACTACAGTAAATAATGTGAAATATTATTCAAATTTAAATAAAATGCCATTTCTATTTCAATATATTTTAAAATCTAAAACATATCTGTGATGGCAATCCTGAATTTTCAGCAGCTATTACAGTCACAGTAAAAATATTAATTACTTAAAGGAAAAAAAATATCTCACTGCCCCAAAACTTCTGAATGGTAGTACATATAATAGCACTATAACAGAGCTATAGAAAACTTTATAAAAATAGCCCATATGACATGAAGTCATACAATATCTTTAAGTGTGAAACAGAGTCGACAGATTGCAAGAATGTTGCTTCAAACAATCAAGTATCAAATATTATTTGTTTATAAAGAAGAAAACAAAGACAAAACCAAAGCACGCACATCAACAGCAAGAAAATTCTCCAAATTGGGTGCTCAACAAAAAAAAATATAATAATAATAATAAAAAACAAACAAAAGTCGGCACACCACAATTAACCATAAAGAATAATTAATAATGGACTGCAAGGTCGTAAAGAAGAAAGCCAGTTTCACTAACTAAACACTGTATATAACCCTCAGGAACAATTTATCATAAATTAAAAAAGTTAGAATTATCCTTGAATTTGGAAGCAGATGCAGGCTAGATGTAAGCTTTGGTGGCGTCAATGAATAGTGACTTGAAAATCTCATTCAAAGCTATCATATGACTTCAGAATACTTGGAATATGACACTACTACTTTTTATGCTGCTTTTATAGTGTTCTTTTTAAAGTTTGGTCACTTAAATGTTATCATATGGCAAGAGCTGCACAAAGATTCTTCAACACATTCAGTTGTGCTTTCCGCTGAAAATATAACAGCATACAGGTTTGGAATGACAAGAAGATTTTTAGATTTAAATGGATATGAATAGTCAACAAAATATGTTCTTTTGGAACAACTTTCTTTTGTTAAATTTTTTTTTTATTTTTTGGATGTGATTAGAAGTGTGATTTGAGTTAGTGTTTTGCTGCATTTGTTAGAAGTGCAGCAGCTCAAGCGGTATGAATATATTTCTGCCAAGTCAGTCTGGATTAACGAGCATTGAGGAGAGGGAGGGAAGAACCAGGAAAATAGGAAGGAGCAAAGAACCAGAGGGATGAAGGGATGACAGAGTGAGGGGGAACTTTCGTAAATGATTACGGATTTGAAGGGAGACAGCATGGCTTTCATGCACTATACAGTTCTGAAAGGAATATTAGTTTATGGTGGTTAGTGCTGGTTTGAAGTGTTCTATGCTTTGCTAAATACAGTTAAATAACATTAACACTGTTTTTGCATAACTTTGCAAGTTTACTGGTTGTAATTGAAATGACACACAGTACAATAATTTTGATAATTGATTTTAACAGGTGTTAATTAAACTTTAACACATCACAGGTCTCAAATTTCATGTCAAGCCTGTTTTTCACTTACACTGACACAAAATATTTTTTTAAACAATCCCAATGTTTAACCCCAAACTTTGTGTTACATTTGTGAAAACATTGTATTATGCATCATTGTATTATGGTTCTTTCATATAATAAATAAAACATACATCTTTAATATTTTTATAATGGATTTGCATAGTTTAAAAGGATTGTTCACCCCAAAAACGTTATAAATGATTCACTCTCATGCCATTCACCATATTTAATATGAACTATGTACATGTTGATCAATGTTCATAAAGTGAATAAAAGGCTAAATTTAATCTGTTCATCATATAAAGCAATCATGTCTCTTCAGAACACCTGGATAACTGCATTTCCAGAAAATAAGTTGCACCTGATCAAAAATGCATTTTTGAAAGAGAAACAAACATACATGCAGAAATAATATAAAATACCAGTAAATAAAACAAAATGTTTACAAATACCATAAACATGAACAAATGTATTTTGTCCCACTCATAAATCCTTTAAATTTAAAGGGATACTCCATCCCAAAATGAAAATTTTGTCATTAATCACTTACCCCCATGTTGTTCCAAACCCGTAAAAGATTAGTTTGTCCTCGGAACACAATTTAATATATTTTGGAAGACTTGAGACTGTCCCATAGACTGCCAAATAAATAACAGTGTAAAAGGTCCATAAAAGGTATGAAAGTCATCGTCAGAATACTCCATCTGCCATCAGACGTGCACTCTGGGTTTTATGAAGCGACGGGAGCATTTTTAGTAAGCGAAGAAAACAAAAATAACTTTATTCAATAATTCCTTTGTCAACGGTCATCTGTGTCTCTCGTTATCACTGTATGCTGTGTACAGGTGCATCTCAATAAATTAGAATGTCATGGAAAAAACTCAAATTGTGAAACTAGTGTATTAAATAAATTCAAAAGTCTTTGGTTCTTTTAATTGTGATCCAAATGAGTGTGCTGTGTGCATGTTTTGTGTGCTTGATTATATAAATTTATAAAAATCGCTTTGGAATATAATTCGCAACACATTTCAGTTATTTAAAAAAATCTAACTTGTATCCTGAAAAACATGGTAAACTACTCAACTCATATGGATTATGTTTACCATGTTTTTATTAACTTTTTGAAGTGTAAAAATTTTGAGGGAATTTCAGTGGAGGGACAGAATTCTATCAGGTTTCATTTAAAAAAAAAATTCATTTGTGTTATAAAGATGAATGTCTTATGGGTTTGGAATGGCTGCCCACTGCTCCAGAGGTGTGTTCATGGTGTGTGTGTGTGTTTTTTCACTACTCACTACTTCACTTAAAAATGAATATCTTACGTTTTTGAGTGAACTAACCCTTTTAGATAGAAAGCTTGAATCTGAGATAAACAAATACATAAATACTTTATATTCTTTGAATCAAAAATATTTTAAAAAGCTAAAATCTATTAGTTTTAATAAAAATCAGCTCCTGGGTCAAGAAAAACCCACCTGTCTGAGCATCCACGGAGAAGTGCGGCTGCCCCTGAACCAGCGTGTACACCAGCCGCGCGCTGTTCCCATATGTGGGATCGTCTGCATCTGAAGCAGTCACCTGGATGATGGAGGTCCCTGAGGAAAAGTTTTAGGGAGCGAGAGGGCAAAAAAGACAATAAGAGATGATCAATACGGCACATATGAACACAGGTCATCACAGGCCAAGCACATTACGCAAAGAGAGCCATGTAAAGACTGACAGATTCGCCCCATCTCTCCTCTCACTCTCCCTCCTACTGCAGTGTGACAAATACAGTATTCACTTTCTCTTCTCCCCAGCCGCACACCTTCTTTCATTTGCGCCTCTGTCTGTCTCACTTCATTTCTCTTCATCTCCTTCTCCAATTCCCCATTTGCTCCCTCTCTCAATCTCTATGCCTGTTTCTGTGGCCACACTCCCCTGTTCCAATAACTCCCTCACGTCTCAAATCTCTCTTTCGCTCCTCACAGATATGGACTTTTTTTCAACCAAATAAATCAAAGAACTTCATGCGAAGGACCGAAGTGGTTTGAAAAGAACATATACTGTATATGTACAGTGGAAAGAGAACTACATTTCCCATGGGGCAATGGCTGACAAGCTCAGAGGGACGAGGGGATTTGTGGGAGCAGCTGTTGCTGTTTTCAGACATCAAAGGCCTGACAGTGTCACCAAGAGAGCTTGTGGGTTGAGGGGAGGGTGCTGTCTTATTACAGATCTTTCGCAGGTAGTTAAGAAGCAGCAAATAGAAGACGGTAGGAGAACGAGAGCGAGAGAGACATTGTCACTGTAAACGAATGATCAGATAGGCAGATCAAAAAACAGACATGACTGCCGTGTTGACGCAATTCATATTCAGCCTGAGTGGAACTAAAGAAACAATTTAGACTGATAACGCATTCACACTGATGGAAAATATTAGATTTGAATGGCGCTCTGGTTTCGTTTACCTCAGCAAGGGTTTGAGCATTCAGATGTAGCACAGAATATTTCTTGTTTGCACTTGGGATCCTTTGATATTAATTAAACCCATTTCAGGAAAACAAAAAAAGCACTACTGTCTAGTGGTAATATTTTGAGCCCGCCTCAAACAGACGTAAAATCGATAAACGTGAAAGGTTATTTCACTAAATGAGCATCATTAACGTTTAAACACTGCAAATTATAGGGAGCATTTTCCTCAGCTTTTCATCCAGTGGTTTTTGGGACAGCATGAATCCTGCATTATTCAAAAATCATTGACATTCACCAAGAAAACATGCTAGTGGGGATGAGCATATGGTGTCTTCCGCTACCTATGTTTGCCATCTCGGGTACTGTGGCGCTGTAGGTTCCTTCCTCGAAGACAGGTGGGTTGTCGTTGATATCCTGCACTCTAATGATGAACTGGGAGGAGGGCTCCAGGGCACGCTCTGTCTGACTGTCTGTTGCTGTGGCAATCAGCCGGTATTCGTCCTTCTCCTCCCGGTCCAAGGGCTTGGTTACGTGGATGTTGCCCGTCTTCTCGTCAATCACAAACACTGACCCTGCCCCCTCACCCCGCAGTACGTACCTAGTGCGTCCATCACCCCTGTCCATGTCAGTGTGAAGCTGATGAAGAGAAAAAGAAAAAGAGAGGGAAAGGTTGAGACAGAAAGATTACAAGAGACTGAAGGGTTCAGAAAGACAAAAATATAGCATACACAGTGCTGGGTAGATTGTAATCTGTTACTGATTCCAAATTACACAACAAAAATTGTATTTGGCAACATAATCCATTACATTACACATTTTAGGTAATATAATCCACTTTTTCGATTACTTTTAGATTACTTATGACCCAACTTGTCTATCACATTGATTTAAATATGACAATATTTTACCATATTGATATAAAAATACAAAGAGAATGAAAATTGTTGAATTCCATTAAACATTACATCAAAGTTTTTTTAAACTGTGGTTCATGAAGTAACTGCAGGGGGTTGTGAGTTTAATAAAAAGCTAATAATTAAAATCAAATCAATAAATCAAATAAAATAAATCATTTTAAAATAACAACAATCAAAATGAAACACTAAAAAATGAAATATTTTATTTGTTTACCTGCATGTCATGTGACCATTTACCAACATCAGAGAACCGTGAACATGCAAACTCATAATTAACTCTCAAGTAATTATATTGGATGAAAGAGGTTCAGCTGACAAAAAAGTTTAAGAATCCCTGTATTACACAAAAAAGAAATAACTTTGGCATTTAAATGTGTTTTAAAGACAAAAGCCTTCCAAAGACAAAGACTTGTGAATAATATGTAATCCAGATTACATGCAATCATTTACTACCCAGCACAGGGGTCAAAACACCATCAACTTTATGTGCATAAAGCAAAAACAGTAAAACAAAAGATTTATCTTAAAATATAGACTCCACTTTGACAGATGAGGACTTCAGGGGTTCATTGGCAGACAGTACAGATGGTAATGATCACACAGCCTTGCGGGAAATGCTCGTACTCTGGGGACTGATTGAGGGTGGAGTCTGGTTACCAGATCAGTGGCAGTCTACAGCTAAGGAGCCTTCATGCAGTGAGCAAAGCCTGGGCTGCATAGGGAGTGCGTGACGCTCAGGTGGAAGAGTGTGGAGAACGCATAAGCATTCTTCCTCATTACTGCTTCTACGTGGCCAGAATACAGCTGCTTAAAAAGACCCCATAACAGCACAACTTCAAAAAAAGTGCCACACAGCAAGTTTGGAAGACAAATGGGAGTGTGTCCTATGTTAGCAGGCATTCAAGTGTGGAAAGAGCTGAGTGTGTTCCCTCAATGGAATCAAAATGGAGATTTTTTTGGAATCAGAATATTCATTGGCTTTTCTAGATTGAATTTTGAGACAAAACATTTGGTTGTGTAGATGTAAATCCCCAAAGAATGTCCTGCCACTCGGTGGGCAGTGATGAGGAACACTCTAAGAAAGCACATTCTGCTCAGTGATACACATTCTTGTGTACAATAGCCAGGTGCAATGCAACAAGTTGGCAAACGATAAAAGTTTTTCCATGTCAAGAGGTGCTCACATTGAGGTTTTCAAGTCACTGTACTGTTGGTTGCAAGTAGGCGTTCCTAGTCAGCTAGCTGTATCACACAGCTTTTCTCAGCATGTTAATAAGTAGTTTAAAAGTTCAACTGCAGTCAAAGTAAAGCAATAACTTTAACATGTCATGTAAATGCTTTAAACAGAGTGAAATTATACTAGTCTGATTTTTGTACCAACATATCAATAATATATGATTGTAGCTTTGCCTTATGCAGCATGTATTTTATCAATGTTCATAATAATATATATATTACTTAAAAATATTAATAACAACATCAAAAAAGTGATTATATTTTATTATTATTAATATTATCATTATAAAATGATATTAATCTGTATTTAATATTTATTAATATAATTATTAATTAGCTTTTCTTGTGGCCAATAAGAAAATAAATAAATAAATATTTGTTTTCATAATAAATAAATAGTCTTTACATTACTACAGCTTTTTACTGAATAGTTTCGCTCAAAGCATTTTGAATGAGTGGAGTGGATCTACACAATCAGCATCTACCTGGATAATGTGACAGCAGCATTATTGTGCCAGAACTCCCACCACACACCAGTAATCAGTGGAGAGGCGAAAGTGTGAAGTAGCCAGTTATATGGATGATTAGGCCAATCTGACGTGGGCGCACGGGTTACATACCTACTCTTTTCAAAAGGCACTCTGAGATTTTTAATGACCACCAGCAGTCAAAACCTTGGTGTAGTCCCTGTTAATATCCGGTATTAAATTCTTTTTGAGTTATCTGATGACAACTGGTCAGCTGAGACAAGTCACTGTCACTAGTCACTGCAGGGTCTTTTATTTCAGGGCTACATATATCACTTAGTGAGTTAAGATAATGCTACATGTTAGCAAGTGCAAAAAGCCGCAAGAAGTCATCATATTATTGCTAATTGCACATTACACTTAATATACTTTATATGTACAAATCTACTGCAAACATGCTGTTTTGAATAAAATGCTCATTGTTATTTTAGGTTCTATTTTTTTTTTTTTTTTTTTTTTTTTTTGATGAACTTCACATGATATGCATCATTTAATGTCTATCAATCTATTTAATCTATTTACTAATACTAATATACAGATATTTTTGGGGAGTCCATGATACTTTTTTTCAGGATTCTTTGATGAATAGACATTTTCAAAGAACAGCATTTATTTGAAACAGAAATCTTTTTCTAACATTATGTCTTTACTCTCACTTTTCATTATCAATTGAATGCATCCTTGCTGAATAAAAGTATTTATTTCTTTAAAAAAAAAAAAAAACCTGACTTTAATCTTTTGAAAGGTAGTATACTTGTGAATGTTTGTTGTAACCCTCTATGAATACAAATGAGATCAAGCAGGTAAAAGGTGCTATTTGCTAAGTCACAAAACATTTTGGACCCCACACCTGTATTTAGCACTGACCACTTGTGATCAGATTGCTAGAAATGGATGTTAATACCAGGTGTTAGTCAGTACCTCAGCTTCAGTTGGTAATCAGTCGAGGGAACTACATGTCTTCCAGTCCAGGTGCTGAGTGTTGTTGCTAGTGAGAGCAGGCAGCCATGAAGCCGTTGCTGTGTTGTGGCTTTGGAATTCCTGATTCCATCCATTAATTCCGCCTTGAGCTCTCGGTCAGTCAAGTCTGCCAGCAGTTTGCCGTTCCAAGCCTGGGGTTCTTAACGGAGGGCCTTAATGACCTGCCTTAACGACAAGACTTAACGAGGCTCTTAATGAAGCTGCCGCTATCGTTAAGGCTGGTGATGGCGGGATGATGAAAGACACAGAGAATCCCTTTTGTGTAGTCATGGAGAATGAGAGGAGCGTGTCCTTTTGTCCCTGGCATTGACCTGATCGACGTGACCTCTGCTGACACTCCTTGTGATTTACACATCCAATAACACCGACGTAGTGACACAGCTCAAAACAAACACACACACATGGACTCAAGGACAGACTCAGTGTGATGCACAACTGCACACACACTCTGCCAAGCAGATGCCTGACCACATTATAGAAAAAAAAAGAAAAAAAAAACAGGCATGAATTTAAACAGTCGCACCATTATTGGCCCTACCGAGATTAGAATATCGGTACTAAATGAGATATGATATTTACACAGCTGAACCTTGCTGACACCTTAATAAAGGATTTATCAGAGAGGCAGTTGGTTTTGAAAACAAGACATTTTGAAAAGCAACTGAATTATACATGAAATTGCATCAGAATGGTCTAATTTATGCACTGACATCCAGCTGACCACAATATGCATTCAAATTAGCCATGTAAATTCCTGCCAGACATCCAGTTTCAAGGACAGATTCTCAGCTTCCTTTGTATACATGGGCATTATCACTTGGCCTCTAAATCAACTAAATTACTCATATTATAAAGTAATGTTCTTATACTGATAAAGTCAATTTCATATTTTTGCAATAACCATAAATCATGAACTGTGGGAAAAAAATATTCAGTGTCAACCTCTAAATCACTTAAATAACTTATTCGGGTATACTCAATTTCACATTCTTGCAGCACAATAAATCATAAAACATTGGGAGAGGGGGAAAAATGCATTTTGCATCTGTGCATTAACCTAATGAATGTGTTTTCCTGGGCAGATTTATTTAGCGCCCCGCGAGTTGGGAGAAACAGTGTTTGAGAAAATGGCATTTCAGCCATCATGTGAAATGGGTTTTGACTGCTCTAAACAGCAATGCGGTGGCCTGGATACCGAGAGGCCATCTACACACATAACCATTACAGAAACACACACTCCGATACACACAGATCTCAGCGTGTTATGAGTTTCAATCCCCCTTTGCCACCAGGAAATCTTATCAAAGGCTTTAAGGCTGATGGGAGAGAATCCCTGGCTCCTTCACGTCTGAGTGAGGAAGATGAAGCTTGCACGCTTCTCCTCAGAGGAGCTCAGCAACACATGACTCACTAGCGGCTTTGAGATGTGTTACTTTAAAAGTGATATTTATCTATTGACTTATGAACAGATGCAAAATACATCTTTACCCACTCCCAATATTTTATGATTTATTTTGAAATTTATAATATAATATAACATACAGTAAGTACATAATGTAAACAGTAAATACATACAGTAAATACATAAATACACACACATACATGTTTGTTTAAGAAATACACACACACACACACACAAACATACATATATATATATATATATATATATATATATATATATATATATATATATATATACTGTATATATGTGTGTGTGTGTGTGTGTGTGTGTGTGTGTGTGTGTGTGTGTGTGTGTGTGTGTGTATTTCTTAAATGTATGTGTGTATTTATGTATACCTATATACAGAATACACACACATATTATGTAAATTATTATGTCCTCTTCTATTTTAGATGTGATTAATCATGATTAATCGATTTGACAGCCCTAAAGAGAAAATACTATTTCAGTTTTCTACTTAAAAATGTAAAGCTTCATTCAAATATGTTACTTGCCTATTTTTGTAATTGTTCATTAAATTTACTAGCAATTTCTGAGTGAAACGTTTTTCTACACTAAATTTTTTTCAGTGTGCCCATAAAAAAAAGGCTGGCAGAAAGCATATCAATATTGAAAGATTCACTAAAGCAGCTTCATCAACTTCCAGGCTTCAGGGCATATTTCGCAAAACAAGTCAAATGACAAAACCAGACAATCTATTACAGATCTATGTTATTTCTGTTCTGGCACAGTGACAGGTCTCTTTCGCAGGTGCAGTGTGGGAGAATTCCAAATCGGGGTGACCTTGCTTGGATAACTCTCCACTCTTGGCCCTGCTGCATAACTAAAAGCAGGCGTGACCGTGTCTTCTCACCCAGACTGACCTTCCATCTGTCTGGCCCCCAGCTAGAACCAACCTCACATCCCTCACTGGATCTCCTCTGCCAGGCAACTCTGCACCTGCAGCCCTAAGGCCCAGCTGAGCGTCCACGACTATGGGGCTGACACAGAGCTTTAGCGGCGCCCTTATCTATCCACTGACACATAATTAACATCAGCCCTGCTAGCTCAGATGCACTGACTGCATTATTAAAGCTGTTTACCCTGGCGTAGGCTGACACCATAACACTGAAGCACTAGACTTGGGGCTCTGAGATTTCCATGATGCAGAAAACACATTTTGGAAAAATTGAATTTTTGGTACAACAGCAAATTTTCAACAATAAATCAAAAGTATGGCTACACTTAATCAAATCATGATATAGACTAGTTTCTGTGAATATTAAAGTACAAAAATACTGCTAGTCTATTCTGTGTGTCTCTGTGTGAATGAACAGCAGAGTTTCGTCTAACACATTTACTCAAGCACATGTGACGCTTGTGGTTTTTTCGACATCTGCTGTCCCATTATATGATATGATGACATGAACACATGAACTTCATTTCCAGAGCTGCTCTCAGTGTTCACTTCACTTAAAAGGCTGGTTGATTGCGATTTCACTTTTTTAACATTAGTTAGTTTATAATGTTGCTTTTTGAGCATAAACAATATCTGCAAAGTTATGAAGCTGAAAGTTCACCCTTACCAAAAAGTAGTATACTTCAAGTTTATTTTATTAAGTATACTTAGGTAAAGATCAAGTATATTTAGACTTTTTGTAAGTATAAGTCAAGTATACTTAAATGTCATTTTAAGTATATTTCTGAGAAGTACATAAAGCCCATTTCTGAGAGGTACATAAAAAGTAAACTAAAAGCATACTTTCCTATTTTTAGGTTAAAAGAAGTATACTAATAGCACACTTGAATAAACTTCTTTTTCGAAAGGGCAATGCAAATGGAGATAAATTCTGGCAGTTTAATGCCTACAAAAATGGCTGGTAGGGTCTATAACGAGTTACTTTCTGGGTTTGTGACATCACAAACTCTGATAAACCCTGCCCTCGGGAAAAGGCAGTAAAGGGGACGAGGCCATGCTTGAGAAACTCAAGGTGCATGTAAAAATCTGTTCATATATGAATCGTGATTCTGTCTTCTAACAATTCTAATGGATTTACAAGTTTCAAAATCAATGTTCTAAAGCAGCTTAATACTGTTCTTCACATTGCTCTGTTCTTCACATTGCTCTGCTCTGCACATCTCTCTCTCTCTCTCTCTCTCTCTCTCTCTCTCATTCAACTCAGCTCCAACAATGAACTGTTTCAATTATACACTTATTTTCACATAGCTATGAGAAGCATTAAACATGGACACGCATGCAGCTGCCATACTGTATGTAAGCTTTAATCAGGATAAAAAATTATATTTTAAAAGCTAACATAAGCAGTAGCATTTACAAATAACAGCATATGTAAAAGTATGAGACAACCACAAACAGAAAACATAGGCCTACCATTAAAAGCTGTGCTTGTACAAGTTCTGCACGATCCTCTTCAGTAATATCCCCTGCTTCTCAATCGGGCTCAAACTGAAAAGCGATATTAACGACGCCGTTGTTTACAATACAACCAGAGCACATGCACATGCAGGAGAGGGGCAGGAAGTTTTTATATAGGGCCCTTTTTTAATATTGTAATAAATTGTTGTTCAGTTGTATAGGTTTCATGACTTTAATTAATAAGACTTACTTTTTAATTACTAAAATTTGAATCAACTTTTAAAACGGAATTTTTTTTTTAAATAATTTGGTTAAAAAACAAATACAAGGTCATACAGACCTTCCTGAAGTGCAGTGATGAGAACTATAGAACAGAAGGCTCAGTTTATCTATGCTCAAATCTGTGGGAGGATCAATTTGATTTAAACTGTACGCACTATGAGAAATATGTGAGAATGGTGTCTTACAGTTTATTTCACAAGTGAGGTTGAGCCGTGGTTACAGGTCAGTGGAGTCACATCACAGCCTGGTTTCACCCACACTCTTACACTAATGCCCCTAGTAAGCTAGTAGGGGTGCTGTGGTTAGTTGCTGGTTCTGAGTCTGATAATCGAGGTGTTGTTTTTGTCGGTGTTGTTTTTGTCGGGCTGAGCTGAAACTGATGTAATGCCATCTGACTCAGCTTGGCCCAAAACCCAACAACGTCCATCACCCGCGTGTCGCTTATGCCCACGTTTGCCGGTCACATGAGTAGTTGTTTCACATCATCAGCAAGTATTTTTCCAATTTGCTACTGTTGTTCAGCCTCCTTCATGCATCATTTATGATCAAAACCATCTTTATTTGGCACAAGTTTATGCAAATACCAGTGGTTATTATCATAATCAGCTGAAATTTGAATAAAGAGCGCATGGTTATTTTATGAATGTGTTTAATTTTAATGGGTTGGCTTTGAAGCCAACGCTATATACCTTAGCTTTATTTACTTTAATAATTTTATCAGGGAAGCATGTAGGCAGGAAAAGGGTCAATCTTAATGCAAATCTTTTCTGGGCATTTAAAGGGCAGTTTGCTCACTTCTACAGTATGCCACTGTCTGACAGTGCCAAGATAAGCGACCCAGTGCCAAAAACTATACATCACTTAACTGCAAAAGACTGAGCTTCTTATTTTAATTGTTCTGAGTATGACTTTGAGGCTGTATGAATAAATGTCAAACAATAGTAACTTGGTGCTTTTCCAAACACTTTGCCACTTCCCTGGAGAAGTGTTAAGCGTGTTTGTTAACTATTAGGGTGCAGCCCCTTTGAAAGTGGTCATCTCTATGCCTTACTCCCTGTAAAGGTGAAAACCCTTTGAAGTAGTAACTCTTCAAGGGGTTTGCCTAGAACAACGACCACAAATCGCTGTTGTCTGGAACATACATTTAACGTCTCTAGAGCTCAAATAGAGGCATTGTATTGCCATGTTGTTCATTCACTCTAAACATGAACAAATTCCATGATTACATAACTTATATAACACACACAAACATACTTAATATAAGATCTTTTTTATTTAATAATATATGTTATATATTGAATATATAAAAATATGTACTCAAATTTCATAAATATGTGCTGAGGATTTTTCATTGCAGGTTTCTTCTTTATAACAGTAGAGAGTGACAAGTGGCTTATGAATTGAATTTTCATGCAAAATAAATGCTGTTTCATTGGGGAACAAAACATTTATGAAGGTGTAACTGAATCATTCACCCAATCGATTATTTAAAAAAAAATTATTTATTCAAAAGCAAGACTGAGAGAATCACTGAATCACTCAACTAATTTGTTTAAAAACACTGTGGCTAAATTTGAAACGGCATACTTAAATTACTCTTAATATTTCTGCTATATATTTATGTAGTATTCTAGTATGTTATTCAAAATTCAGCCCGTATCATTTAGGAATGTAACAAATGAGTCTTTGAAACAGTCTCTCAATTGATTTGTTCAAAACACTTTAAAAAAAATTGACAAAATAACTAGCAATATTGTGTCTAAAATACAAGTTACTCAATGTTAACCTTTTCATTTTTTTTTTTTTTTGTCAACTGTTACATGAAACTAATATCACTTTCAAAATCTGAATATCAGCACGGCTTACATTCATTTCAATAATATATTGACTTCTAAAGCCAATATTTAATGTTTTACACACCTGCCACAATAATCTCTTTAATTTTCTCAGAAAATACTGATGCAATAAATGAATTAGCATATCATGCAATTCATTTGATTTTGAATTGATTGACAGCCTTTATAGAGAGATTTTGAAGCTCCACTTAGGCACTTCAAAGACCTGCTCCCTGGACTGTAGCCTCCGACTTCACACTATAATATTGATGTGACTTTTGCAGTTCACATGCTATTGGATGCACATCTGAAAAATACACATGTTGTCATTCATACCTGCAAAAGTCTGCATCTTTATATATTCATGTTTTAACAGAACAAAAGGCCACAGGTCAATTTCTCTCCCCCAAAGCATCACCCTATTCAGTAATCTCTTTTCATCTCTCTGTCTCTCTCAGAGGCATTGCCCTCATTCAGGGGCAGAAGCCATGGTTAAGTAGAGCGGATGGCCAGCCTCAGCTGAGAGGATTCAGAATAAATATTAGCTCAAGGTCATGCACTGTATTCACACTGGACTGTTCATAATTATGAGCATCCACTGTCTGAGCATGAGCAAAACCTTACAGTCCTCCAGCTGCCATAATCAAGCAATTAGCCATTCACAGAATGTTATTGCATTCCCTCTACAGTCTGCATCAGTCTTATTAGTGACATAAAACTAAAATAAAATATAAATATTAGCTTAACTTAGAAAAATTAAAGGGATATTTGACTCAGAAACTAAATTTCTGCCATCATTTACCAATCCTCAAGTTGTTCCAAACCTTTCTTCTGTTGAAGATATTTTGAAGAAGGTTGGCCAACATTCTTCAAAATATCTTCTTTTGTGTTCAGCAGAAGAAAGAAACTCATACAGGTTTAGAACAACTTGCGGGTGGACTATCACTTTAAAAACTGAAATAACACTTTGCTGAAGTAATACAAGTACCAACCCAAGATAATGAAGCTAAATTTAAATATTAAAAACCCAAAAAAAAAAAAAAAAGTATATTACAAAATAATTACTAAAATCAAAAAGAAAACTGAAAATATAAAAATAAAAGATTACTTAAAATAAATAAATAATACTAAAATAACACTGCTGCACCATTTTTAGACAGTCTGAGTATAAACCCATGCATTCTTTTCCGTCTAGCTCTTTTGTACTGTAGATGCAAGAGCATGTCCTTTGTGAACGGACTGTTAATTAAAAAGCCACAGGTAAATACCAGACGGAATACAGCTTGGGCCAAAGAAATTCCTTGTTTCATTTGAAAATTCTCAGCATTTTATCAAAAGAAAGGCATGCAACAGACTGAACGTGCACAGTAATATTAATAAGGCAAGTAGCTAAAATCACTCTTGATGTATCTCAAGAAATGTATATGAAAGACGAAATGGCAGGTGATTTGGTCAGTTTATATTAACTGTTCACAAATGCATGGGGGAAAGAGTCTTGTGAAGCACATAATTTGTAAAAAAAATAATAATATAAAAGTGAAAACCAAACTGCTGCCCGATGTGACAATCACTATGGGGCACCAAGTGTGACCTGACTAATTTCATGCACCGTATGAAATGGGCGACACAAAATGCAGTTACTTTTTAATGTTTTTCATACAGATCGACAAAAGCCATCTGCATTCTGACAGCTAAACCTTTTCATTTGGTCTGCAAAAGGTGTTATCCACAAATTGAATGTGTGCAAATAGAAGGACATTGTGTGAATTTTGTGCATGAAATGAGTGTCTGGCTCAGAAAATGATTTGCAAATTCTACTTTTAATAAAAAGCTGACAATTAATTCTATTCACAAAATTAGTCAGGTTACACTTGGTGCTCCACAAATCAGCCTTTCAGAACATATCTGAAATACCATTTAAAAGTTTGGGGTCTTTTTGATTTTTGAAATGTTTATGAAAGACGTCTTTTATGCTCGACAATTATTTGATCAAATATACAGTAAAAACAGAAATATTGTAAAATATGGTTACAATTTAAAAGGACTGTTTTCTATTTGAATATATTTTAAAATGTAATTTATTCCTGTGATGGCAAAGCTGAATTCATTCATTACTACGGTCTTCAAAGTCACATGGTCCTTAAGAAATCAATCTAATATGCTGGTTTGGTAAAACATTTCTTATTATCATCAACATTACACTGCTTAATATTTTTGAGGAAACCATGAGTTTTTATTTCAGAGTTCTTTGAGGAATAGAAAGTTCAAAAGAGTATTTATTTGAAATAGAAATCTTTTGTAACATTATAGAAGTATTTACTGATGATTTGATGCATAATTTCTGAACTGAAGTATTCATAAAAAAAAAATTTTTTTACTGACCTTAAACTTTTGAACAGTAGATTTTGAACCAATGAGATTTCCCAGTGGGTAAGGCTAATCAGCGCAACACCACAAAATTAGAAATAAGAGCAATTATCAAAATTATATTGCAGTCATTACTAGGAAAAACTCCACATAGATTTACATGCAAGAGATTGCTTTTATCACTTGTCACATTATTGCATCACTTTACGCAGGCTGTTTCTCTGTTGCGTGAGAGAGAATAAGTCAAAGTTAGTCAGGAATCAAAAAATACCAGAATGCCATGTGATAGCAACACTTCTTAGAGAAATGAAAATAAGTTCACGTTTACATGTGATGAAAGCGTGGGTAAAGGAAGAAAAAAGTGCTTGTGTGTGTGGCATTATCTTGATTTGAAAGATGCACAGGGAGAGGAAGGGAATAGAATAAAGAGAGAGGAGAGAAGAGAATGGCTTAGACATGTTCTCTTTGAGTTTCACTTATAATAGACTCTCCAGATCCTCCCCCTTCCCCCTCTCCTGTACTTCTCCCTTTCAGCTCCCACTCTCAGAACAGAAACACGTTTGAATGTCTTCTCCTCAGGGGTTTATAATAAAATGGTATTTAACCACACTATCTCTCTCTCGCTCTTAGCCTTCACTCTCTACTGCATCCTACTCGCTCCTTGTTTTCTGTGCTTTCTCTCCTTTTTAAATTTTTTTTAAATTATTTTGTAAGAATCCCTTTCACCGGATTCCAAGGTCATGAGTTTGCATATAAAGTGGAGTCTGAAGACACACTGAGAATCTGGGGTTCAAAATCTAATTTAAAGGAGCAGTTCATCCAAAATAAATAAATCATGTACCCTTTCTCACATTCATGTCGTTCCAATTCTGAATGACTTTCTCTCTTCTGCGGAACACAAAAGATGTTCTGATATATCTGATAAATCTAATATTTCAACTGTTCTTGTCTTTACTAACACCACTGGACCTCCTTGACTTTCATTGCATGAACAAAGGAAAGTCAGTCACACAGGTGATTTTCCATTATAAATAGTAAGACAGTGGTCACGGACCATTGCACTTGTGTCTCGCATCTTTTGCAGCATCTCACATTTGAAACTTTATTCTAAAATGCATTGCTCAAGTTAAAAAAAAAAAGTCTTGAAAACTTGCGGTTTTTTCCCCACTTCTTGTGGATTATTTATGAATTACCCATTTGAAAAATGTTATGGTATAATATAAGTACAATTATAAATATTTAAGATTCTCCACTATTTATACAGTAGGTCACTAATCAAATAAATTTGTGACACTGAAAATGTTCAACTCTTTCTGTAAGTTCCGACACAAACTCATATGGCTCGAGTGCAGCTGTCATGAAAACAAAAAGAAAACAAACCAAATAATTTTCATTCAAATGATTATGCTAATAATATAATTTATAACAAACAATGTTAGAAGCATTCTCACTAATGGTCTCAGACTTCTGGACCCCACTGTTTGTGTTTTCCACGTTGACCCTCTCCTCCCCTCTTGTGTGCATTTCCAGCTCATTTGCTCCGCAGCATTAACCTTCCGACATTTTCTCATTCCTAGCCCATCTCTCTGTCCATCCGTCATCTCCGCCGCCCACCCCGTTGCTCATCTCGACATCTCAGCATCATTCCTGCAACTTCCTTTATCATTTACCTGTGCACCCCTCCTTTTCTTCTCTCCTTGTCAGTCTCTTTCTCCCTCTAATTGCTCTCTCTCTCCTGCTGAGCTCCAGCCCAGAGGCTAAATGATTTTCACTGCAAGAGACAGAGTGAAAGAAAACACAAAGCCGTTCCAAAAGAGACATTCCGCAATTATTACTGATGATCTCGCTCACAGCGTGTGTGTGCTGTAACTGTTGCCCCTGAGTGCTCTCTTTCTGTCGCTCACCCTCTGTGTCTGATTCTCACTTTATTCTCATTTTCTCTCATTCCCCCTCCCTTGCTTTGTAGTGATATTTAATTCTATTTGGATGTGCAGTGTTTTAAAGCATCTTGTTGGCCATGCTTTTAGGAATGAAAGTAGACAAGCCATGTGTGTGTGTGTGGCCAGATCAGGCATGCTATGCCATATTGGCCCCCCAAGAGACACACCCCATTAAAATGCCAGTGACAGCCACCATCTACCTCTGCCAACACCTAACATATTCAAAACGCTCCCAGAGTGCTCGAGAAATGAGAAATATAATAACCCAGCTTGCCAGCGCTGCAAACGCGTACACAGCACGAAATTTGCACATGTTCCAAGGTTACTCAATTTCACCAGCTTGGAGCTCCACGGTGGCATCCTAACCTCCTCTTTTTTCATCCCAAAAATACGTTCTGTGCCTACAAATGTTCTCCTGTTGAATTCGGTTATAGGTTTTATCAATAGATTATCTCAGATCTCGGTGTGTTTTGCGAGAAGTGCAGCACAGGTGGATTCGCCGATCATCGGCGAGGATCCCTCATGACAGCTGGGACCCTTGGAGCTTGCGGAAAGAGCGCAGGGGTTCAGGCAGCTGGTTGCTGCTGCAGTGTGACGTTCCTCCAAGGAACAGCTTGACAGGAGGGCACATTACCTTACAGGTTGTCTGTTGTACACACCTGCACCCGAGCATATGGTTGGGAATCAATACACTCGTACCCTCACTCTATAACATGCACAAACATGCTTAAAATTAATTCTTGGCATGACAAAAAAGATGCTTTAGTCCAGGGATGGACTGGGGTTTAAAAACAAACACTGGACCATCACAAACCATCGTGAATAATTTCCCACTATAGTAGATATCACACATGGAGGCCCATTTCCAATTCAGAAAAAAAGTAGAATGGTAATTGTGAGATAAACTTTGAAAAGAAATAAAAGACAATTGTGAGATATAAAGTCACATTATGTGACAAAGTCATACTGTGAGATATAAATTCACAATCTTGGGAAATAAAGTTGCAACTGAGAGATATAAAATCACATTGTGAGTCATATTATGAGATATAAATTCAGATATAGTCACATTTATGAGATATAAAGTCATTTTGTGAGATATAAGCTCAATTTTAAGAATTAAAGACAAGTGGGAGATAAAAAGTCACATTATGTAATATAAAGTCATATTAAAAGCATTTTCGTACCTTTCATGTGAATGCAGCTTCCACATGCAGATACTATAACAAACTTGTATGATGTATTAACAAACTACCTACCAGATATTCAATGTGGACATTTGTACCCTATAATAAAATTATTTCTAGAGTATATTTAATGTCTTACAATGCATTTTGCATTGCAAAGGCAGCACTAATAAAATACAAAATAAATGAAGTATCACCAGTAATGTTGAGTGAGACTTAAAAAGATTAAAAAGTATAATGTGTGAATATATAATTTTTTTCACAAACTAGTTATGGGTATGTTTGGTTGTTTTCGTTATGTGTTTGACTTTATTAGGCTGACCTGTACTGTACAGTGTTATCAATATAACACCTTCCCCCCACGTTTGGCCTCTAGCAGGTGAGGAGACTCATGGGCAGACAAATAGCAGCAGAAGAGCGATGGGGCACCCAGCGGCAGGAAAGGAAATATAGCACCCTGCAGTCAGTCAATGAACGATGCTTGGTGGCACATCACAGTCTGTTACAAGGTCACTTTCAAAAACCTTAACACTCACAGTCCCTCAGAAGTGAAAGAGATTCCTAACCCTTAACCAGGATCCATGAAATATCAAATCTGAAATATCAAATTACAATCGGTGGAAAAGGTTTCAAAAGCCACCCGACTGGAGTTAACTGAGCTTCCATGAAATTACAGAAATCAAGTGTTTGTGAATGTTTTTAAATGGATTTCATAAAGTATTTGCAACACATTTAATGGGGTTTTGATGCACTTGCCATGAGAGGATTTATAAATATGAACTGAAGAAAGTGAAAGATCAAAGCTCAGAATGCGGTTTAGAGATTCTCCTGGACAGAGCTTTTTCACAAGTCTGTAAGGGGGTTTTTGAAGATCTTATATTTAACAAATAATTATTTAGGACGAAGAGCTGTGCTTCCTCTCATTTTTACTTAATTCAACTGGAAGAACTACATAACACCACAGCTGCTTGTGTAGTTAACTTACACTAAAGTTGACTTAGACTAACTGTTTCCATCATCCTTACTTAAAATTTCCAGTCCTATCAGTATTCAGTGTAGGGAAAAAACTGATTTAAATTTGCTTTAAAAATTGGTACTGCCCCCAAGATGTACATCTAACAACTTATCCACGGGGGGAAAGGAAAGTCGTGGCCTAATGGTTAAAGAGTTTGATTCCTTACCCTAAGGTTGTGGGTTCGAGTCTTGGGCATGCAATACCACGACTGAGGTGCCCTTGAGCAAGGCACCGAGCCCCCAACTGCTCCCCGGGCGCCATAGCATAAATGGCTGCCCACTGCTCCATGTGTGTGTTCACTGCTGTGTGTGTGCACTTGGATGGATTAAATGCAGAGCATGAATTCTGAGTATGGGTCACCATACTTGGCTGTATTTCACTTCACTTTCACTTCTCTTTTCACCCCTCTTATCCATCCAATTCAGAAATGAATTGAAAATGCCTTTAAAATTCAGTTTGTGAATTTGAACTGAGCAAAAGATAGATAGACAAAAAGATAAAATGACTGAATGACAGATAGATAGACAGACAGTCAGAATTTTGGCTTGCAAAACTTTGAGGGTTTAAGAGTGACGTAGCAGATTAATTTGTTGAGCAGGTCCAGCAGAGAGTATGTTAGAATAATTCCTAGTAGCGTAGCACAGAATTGCCAGTACTCTCTACCAGTCTGTACTTTGAGCACAGACTCCTCTGCAACATAAAATAGTAAAAATGCCTGCCAAACATGTTGCTGACAAGACAACTGTGAAATTATGAATCGGATTTGTAAACCACAATGTTTCCAATCAAAGCCAATCAAACAAAACTCCAAGGAGGGTAAAGGGCTTGGACACTTAAAGAGATAATCAAAAAACCCCAAGTACCAAAACATTACTTCCACAAACATAAAACCACAAAGGAATGATGGTGTTTTCAAGCACTTCATGCACCAAATCTCAATCATGCCACTTTTATTTTGTACATCCAAATTATGCTGGTTAGGAACAGCCTAGGAGGACCTACAGTTTTGCCTCACATCCTGCCAATGTTTTCGAATGCAAAAGATGTGCTAATTTATGTCCATACATTAAGATCAAGAAGAAAATACATTCATTACGAAATTACAGAGGAACATATATTGTTATAATAAAATCCCTGCATATGCTCTCTAGCAATGAGTCCTCTGACATAAACATATGGACGCTTGTTATGCCAACCCCCAATTTGATTCTCATTTAACATAACTATAATTGCATATAATTGATGTTACCTACCATAAAATATGTTAAAATGCATAATGGCCCAGTACAGTATTTACAGACGCCGTAATGAGTATATGAACACGCGCTCCAAATGCCGAATCTGTGATTAGCTTCACGCTGTAGATTGAGTACGCTGTGGCACTTGGCACGTCTGCCGCAGGGCTACATAGTTCACTTCAGCCCTTTATTAAATCATAATCATCTCAGTTATAAGGCGCAGCAAAACACATACCCAACTGATCCAACAGACAGCAGTGCAGGCGGCTCTGCACAGGGTGGAAGCAGCAAGATTAAACATCCGTAAGAGCATTAAGACACATAAAAGCATTATGTGTGTACAAACACACAATACATGCTCAGGCTCTGAACAGGTTCAGCCGTGGTGTTAGATACCATGAAGGATGCTCGGTGAGCAGGGAACTATCAGTAACAGAACTGCCACCTGTTAAGCACACTATATTGGCCTTAATGACATACAGGACTGTCCATCTGTAGCAATGGTCAACAGCACCTATAAGGCATTTTTAGACTCATAATTTCCTATTCCATCTCTCTCCCACTTTCTCTCACTCTAAACAGCCATCCCGTTTGAGCCCAGTGATTAAATGTGTCTAAAACTATTGGGTGGATGTGTCTGGATCTGGAGTTGGGTATTAACAGCATGGGGGATTCCATCAAATGCTGCAGGAGCCAACTCACAGACAGAAAGAGGGTCCCAGAAGAGAACGCAAGAGGTTTTTTTTTCAATTCCACAGTGCCGTCTGACTGCCTCGGGCAGACAAGCGGAATCATCATCATTCATTTACAAAACGTATTAACCTACCGCCTTCCCCAAATGCTCAAACTACAGCTCAGGGAGATGGCAAGAGGAAAAAGACGAAAAAAAGAAAGAGAGAGGTTGAAACTAAAACAGTGAAGCAATGTCAGATAAACAGTGCCAGTCAAAGTTGCACCTGATATGATATTAAAAATATTTTCATCTAAAGGCTTGTAGTTAAATACTTGTGAGTACAGTTTTTAAAATGCATATTTTAAAAATAATAAATAATAATAATAATAAAAAAAAATATTATTAATCTAAATTTTTTACTTTTTTAAACAATACAACAACAAAAAACCTCACAAACGCAAAAAGTAAATGTACTTTGGAAGACATTTAAATAGTTTTACTGGATAATATAATTTTTTTTAGCAGTATCTGTATTAATTCTTGTTGTATATAACTTATAAATAATTGTAATTTTTTTTTATTCTTAAAGTATTACATTAAAATTTAATAAAAGCAAATAGTGGCTAAAAACTAAAATATAAGGTAGTTTTGTTTAACATTTTTCGTCACTGCATAATTCTTATACATCAGTTTGTGTTATTCCATAATTTTATACTTTAACAATTATTATAAAGATGGTAATAAAGATTGGGTAGTTATGTTTAAAATTTGACTGCTAATGAAAGTGTACTGTAAATGGGCACAGTCCCATACTTTCACCCTCCAAACGGGGTCAGCAATGGAGTATGACTCACAGAAGAAAGATAATGTTATTTTACACCCTCCACCACCGGGCTCTTGATTTTCTGATGAGAAGAGCAATTGTTCATCACAGCACATACTGTAGCTTTAACAGAGTAGAATCAACGGCCGATTAAGTGGCTGATTGAAACATTATTCTGTGACCTGCAGAGCTCGACTTCTTCAGGATTCAAATAGACAAAGACAGCAAGAAAAAAAGACTGGAATAATGTGACTAATGCCATTAAGATCAGTGATGTGATAAACATCCAGGCACAATGCTCCGTGGGATATGTCTTTCAGTCTCAGTGTGAGCTTTTTTCCCCCAATTCACTGTGTTGATGGTCATATTTGTTAGTGATCTTTGATTTTCCTCTGCCTAAGTAATTAATCTCAGCTCATTATTCAATTAGAAAAAGTGGTTATTTAGATAAATGCAAATGTCAATCAACATCAGTTAAGTGGAGAGCAATGAGTTGTGTGTTAAACAGATAGTTTATCCAAAAAATGAGAAGTCATCATCAAATTATTTACAGAAGAATGTTTTTGTCCATACAGTGAAATTCAGTAGGGTCCAAAACAACACGACTAAAGTCTGTTGGTTGGTGTCAGTAAGATTTGTTTTAAACAAATTAATACTTTTATTCAGCAAAGCATTTAATTAATAAAACAGTGACTGTAAAGGCATGTTTAATGTTTAAAAAGATTTCAATTTCAAATAATTACGGCTCTTTTTAACTTTATATTCTTCCAAAAATCCTGAAATAATTTGCAATGGTTTACACAAATATATTAAGCGGCATAATAGTTTTCAACATTAAAAATAAGACATGTTTTTTGAGCACCAAATAAGCATATTAGAATGATTTCTGCATGATCATGTGACACTGAGGATGGGAGTAATGGCTGCTGAAAACTCAGGTTTGCCATCATTTAATTTAATTTAATCATTTGATTTTTGGGTAAACTACTGTATCTTTTTAGTGGAATCATAAGGGGTTCTTACCCTTCCAATGAGCACTGGTTCTGGACCAGCATATTCCTCAATTACAAAGAACTGGTTCCAGATCCAGCTCCGTCGTCTTCTGGATCGTGAGATTTCCCCTTTTTGTTGATTCCGCTCCTCATCTTCATCCTCATCCATTTCCTGGAAAACAAGGCCTTGTCCATCTCTACCAGGAAGAGAGTCCACAGTCATTTCTCTGCTCTTATCCACCTCCTTCCTTCCCCATTGTGGATCTGGTGGGAGTTTTAGGATGTGACTGCTGTCAATGGGTTCTGAAAGTTTAATCAATGGATTCTGGGTGACACTGAATGGCATACGAACACTCTGATCTGATTCCTCTTTAATATCAAGACTCCTCTCAGTCAGTGAGCTGAAAGCATCAGGCCGATGTCCCAAGCCAATCTGAGACGGAGAGTGTGATATGCCCATATCGCTCTGACCAGCGAAGGGATTTGTGTCCGTGATGGGCATGATCTCACTTTGGGGAGTCGATGCTAAGTGAGTAGTGAAGTGTTTGTACTTCCATGAAGCAGAGCCCGGTGCACCTCTCACCTCCATTTTTCTGTCGCCCTCGCCTAGATCCAGACTGAATCCGCTAAATTGTTTAAAGAGAGTGTGAACAGTCTGATCTGGATTAAGGCTGATATTTGTAGAAGTACTTGAATGTAGCTCAGCAGTCTGGTTATCAGAGTTATAGAGTTCAGGAGTGCCTGTCCTGTCCTGTTTTTTCATTTTAAATGCCTCCACCTGACTGTGATCCATGTTGATCAAATCCCTTTTCCTGCTGTGACTCATTTTACCTGGAATATTTAGACCCGGGACACTCTGAAGCTGGGAATTCACAATCCGTACAAGGTTTTCTTTAGATATCAGTTTTAATAAGCTTCCAGTCAGGTTCAGTTTATGAGGCGAATCTGGAGTGACTACTTTTGTACCCGCTGTTGTGTGAACGGCAGAATTTGAACTTGCTCTGGATCTTGAAGGGATTTTGAATCTGGTTCTGTTGAAGTGTATGCCAGAAGTTGTCCTGTGGTGCATCGGGATCCATTTGTCAACTCTTCCACTTTTCTTTGTGTTATTTCTACCCCTTTTAAACTCTAAAATGTCTCTAGTGTCATCAGTTTGTGCTTGTACCTTTAAATCTGCTTGATCGGAGTCTTCGTTTATTTTTACAGGAGGTTTGGCATTAAACCCAACAAAGTTTTCCATGGTGAAGACAGGAGAAGCTCCATGGCTCTGGTGAGCTGTAATCTGCTCTTCAACTTCCTCAGGACCAATCAGTTCTTTGAGTCTTGTCATTGTATTGCCATTCCTCTCCAAACTTGAATCCCATTGGTCAGTTGCTCCATTTCCTGTACGCTGGGCATGAATTGAGCTCACTCCCCTTCTCTGAACAACCTTAGTGACACAACCTCCTCCAACAAAACAGAGGGACACCAACAGGAGCAGCCTCCTGTCAATCATGTCGTCTGATTGTTATGTATTAATTTAAATGACAACTGATGAAAAGACGTGTTCGCTTTCCAGTTGTCTTCATTCTTTCGATCTTCTCTTTTCACTCTTCTCCACTTATACCTCCATTACACCGCCTTTATCCAGTTGAAGTCACTTGTGTTCACTTTATGTATCTCTCTCTATCTAGCAAAGCTTCTGTGTTTTGGTGCTGGTGAAACGTTTTACTCAGTTTCCCACAGAGGGTTGTATGCCCTAAGAGAAAAGATAAAGATAATTAAGTTAAAACTTTAATCATTGCAGCATGTTAATTAAAAGTGGAACGACAAGGCAAGGTAGCAGAACACACAGTCAGGCTGATTCATTAACTTATGAGTAATCGCAAGACAGCAACATCAGCAGCATCATTAGAATTCAATATGAGCTAAAGTGGCTGATATTTTCTTGCACTGTCAGATGTCGCAAGTATCATCAGAAGGCTTATAGGAAAAATGTGTTATGGCATTTCATTTGTGTTCATTGAAGACAAAGCCCTCTATAGTTTATTGCAGTGGTTCTCATGGTCTTAAAAAAAGCCTGAATGTATGAGGCCATTTTAAAAGTTTGATTTCTAAGCCTGAAAAAATTTGTAATGGACATAAGTTTTTCTAGTTATGTCAAGGTCTGAAATGTTGAAAAAACCTGAAAAAAAAAATTATAGATTTAATTATTTTAATAATTTATTTCAAAAATCTTGTACTACCACTCAAGGTTCTGTAAATAATAATACTTAAAAAAAAGTTTTCATTACAGTAAAAGTACCAGAAAAGTACCTTCAATTATTGTCTTTGACAAAAGGGGGCTTTGAAGTATAAAAAACTAGTGATTTATTTTTGGGGCAACCTATGTACATTTTATTGCAATCAGCTGTAGTGGTTTTTAAAGTGTAGCACCTCATTCTGGGCCTCCCTTCTGAGTCAACACTTCAAGGTCTAGTTCAAGAGTTCTAGTTCAAGTGTTTGTTTGTTCTTTGAGCAAACAAGACAAATATCCGTTAAAACTGATTTTGGTAAAAATCTATTCAAGCATGTGCTAACTGAGGACTGGGGGGGGGCAACAATTTGAGTATTTTTTTAATTTATTTATTATTATTTTTTCTGAAATGAATGACAGACTTTTCAAGCATTCAAGCATGCCATCTACTATCTGTACTTCTCTAATAGAAGCTCCTTCCAAGTTGGTGATGCATCATTTCACAGGTTGATTTTTGCAATTACCTGGAAATGAAGCTGTTTCTACCACAAAACATTAGCAACTGTGCAATTTTACAGTTTAAGTGTGATGTTGAATGAGGTTGTCTGATTTCTGTAGACATGAACAATGAAGCACTGCAGTGTGAGTTGTGTTTATGAAGAGTAATGAACAGTTAAGTTGAATGATGGTAATGGCAAAACTGCATAACACTGCATGATGGGTTGTGTATGTGAACAAAAATGCCCTGTGGGACATATAATTGCAAAACAAAGAATTGTGGGCTACAGAACTACTTTGACTCAAGAGCAGTGTGTTAAGAGTTAGAGCCCTGGAAACTGCACAAAGCCAGCCAATCAGACCATAACTGGCGATTTTAACCATTTTTATGTGCAATGTGCTTCAGACATTCAGCGAATAAACACTATTGTGGATTTACTGTAATTGCAGACGATTGCACTAGGGATTCTACACTACATTTAACTCTTGGTTAAACACTAGGTTAAGGTCAGTTTTAACTATCATTAACACTCATTTTGAAAGGGGATTACCACTGATTTGTCAAGTTAAAATGATTGTGCCAAAAGTATACTTTGGGATGCCAGAATGTCATGGTGAGTTGTTTAGCAACAGACAACCAATTATGAACAGCTTCAGTACTTGTCATATTAAATATTCATGTGCTTTGTACAGTTGCAGAAAATTTCCATGCACCCATGTCTGAAGCAAACAGTGATGTGAAAATGAAAAGTGAAAGTGAAATGTGAAATGAAAATTCACACTATTTTCTAAATGCATGTCAATGATCTTATGGTGAATGATTCATTCATACATTGTATTCCATATGCTGGACTTCTCCAATTATTTAGTCTGTTTAAACCCCGCCCCCGCTTATAATTATCTGCAAGCTTGCATTCAAATCTGCCAACCAATCTTTTTTCTTTTTTTAATAATATGTTTCACTTGAATTTACATCCTAATATGGAAAAAAAATACTGTAAGTGTTTCCGTTTAATCACAACTTTTACAGGATCAATAAAGCTATGCTATTATTTAGTATATTTTCAGTAGACACAAGACAACCAGAGCGATAACACGATGACATTCCCACAGACAGAAAAACAGTTATTAAAACAGGTCACATCTTGTCAATCAATGTTAATCACCTCATGAATATGCAAATAAGAACTTTAACCCAGCATTAACAAACGCACAGTGTGAAATCTATGAATTACTAACCATGAATAGAGTATGAACTGTGTGAAACATGGATAAGATAACCGAGGATTACATTAACAAAGTGTAAGAAGCCCAGCTGTGATAATTTCTGAGTAATGCATTGAGAGTGTTATGTCCGCTGTAAATGCTGTGACATGCACGTACAGTAGCGGCGCTTTGGGTCTTGTCAACACACCTACTGAAGTATAACCGAATGCTGTGTATCCTCACAGGATCCCTAAACTCCCTCATTCCCTCTGCCTCCTGATTATTCACACAACCATTCATTCCTTAACAAATTTTCCTCCTGTTTCCTAAAAGCTTTTCTGTTCATGTTATATTTTCTCTTTCGTCACCTCCTCCCACTCACCACCTGTCTCTCTCTGCCTGGCCCTTTCCATTTCAAAAGCATTGTTTTAATATGTTATCCTCTGCTTCTCTCTCCTTTTCTCCGGCTGCCTCTACGTCAGTCATGATTGTGCTTTAACCTCTCTCACCTTCTGCGCTTTGACTCGCTTCGATCAATCAGCCAATCTCTGCAGTGACATTGGGATTGATGACTGTCTGGCACCTGCCCTGATGCTAAACTAAATTAACCTGAAGCAGAGAATCTTACTGGTGATTCTTATAGATTATACAATTAAACATTACCGTGATTCAACTGGATCCAAGTCTGCCCAGCAGCAGATTTATACAATGAACAAATTAAACAGCTGTTTGCTGGTGCATAAGTTAAGGTTTATACAGAAATGGATTTGTTTTTGCTTAAACAACAGATGAATACGCGCCAAACAAATCATTCATGCAGATAGGGTTGATAGGAAACTGCTGATAGATTGTTGTGCTCTCAATTTAACAAGCTTGAAAACTACGAAGAGGCAAAATTGCAGAGGCAGTGAAATCTTCTTGCCAGCAATGACAGTTTCTTTAGATTAGATTCATTAGATAGGAACTTTTTTCACACAGGCTGACTTATTATTGATGGCTTGATGGTCATAACTTGGGCGCAGATTTGGATTTGAACAGTAGAGACAAGTTTCTAGTTAATAGACTGCAGAATAGAGTGTAGGAATATTTGTAGTGACGATGACTGAATGTAATGCAAGTATAATAAAAGTGAAGCGTGTCATGTTTTCATAACACACAACAGCTGTTTCTTTAAAAAAAAAATGTTTTTTTTTGCAGCTGCAGTACAGATGTTTCAACTTAAAGTCATTTTAAGAAATCAAACCCTTTAAATAAAGAGTAAAGATAAAGAAGAAAGAGAATGGGAATTCTTAAATAAACTCCAGTGTAATATTTGGACATTTAAAGGTAGTGACAAATACTTAAAATTTCAACATGAAATCCAAATTGGCCATATTTATTTTTGTTCATGTATATTCAGTTTTGACTCCATTCTGTTATGTAACACTCACTTTTCACAATCCAGTCAATTTCCAATTCCCAAATATGCAAGCCTCATTCAAATATCCTTCCCTCAATGAATGTTTCACTCAGAAATCTGTCACATTAAAAAGGTGAAATAGGTTGAAAATGGCAATTTGTGCTGAAAATACTGTAAACAAAAAGCAAACAAAAAAACTAATTTGTAACACATAAACAAGGAAACTGGTCAAATTTTCAGCTTTTCAACTGTTATATACAGTTATAACCTACATATGGAAAACATCCATGAAAATGTAATAATTAGGGATTTCTGTGTATATATCTACAAGTACATTTGTACAGTTTGTGTACAGTCAGTGTTAAAACCAAAACTACTTCATCGGTTCATCATGTAAATTAGCTCCAGACATCAAACAAATAAACTTATAATTTTGTAATTTCATAGTAGGTGGGAAAGAATATTCAGTCTAACACTACAAAGATCCAGGTTGCTAACACAAAGGTCGCTGGTTTATTTCCAGGAAGGAGTGTCCCACTGGAGAGGTTCGGTGACAGCACTCTTGCTCTAACACTGTTGTGCTCCTGAGTGAGACACTTAACCTCGCTCTGCCCCTGACTGGGGTTCTTAACACCCGCTTGCTTAAGTGCCTCTGCTCCAGGCAGACTGTCCCTCCAATTACAGTTTTAATTTAAATAAAGTATCTGCAAAATTACAAGTAACCATGCTGGATACGTTTAAATGCTACAGTCCCCAAAACATGCACACAGAGAATAACAATTGGCACAAATTGTCTTTGCATATTTCACTTGCCCTATTGACTCACCCATCTAGTATACAAATGTATGTGCAGATCTGGACATTGTGGGGAAAAAGATCCCATTTGTGATTCAAAATTCTGCCCTGAATTAACCTGCATAGTACATGTACAAGTAACACGTCTTACTTCAGCAGAAAAAAAGGTTATCCATTACAATACTTTGCACAATATTTGTTTTTTCATTAGGTGTTTTGATGCAGCTCTGCCTACTCTCCACTGATGGAGCCAAGTGACAAAAAAAGAGGAATTTCTTAAGGCTACAAAATGCTACAAAGATCCCTTTCTACGGTAGAAATCAATAAAGCTGTTGCCAAAATGAAGAATGAAGAAGAATTAAACAGTAAAGTAAGCAAAGTCAGCAAACTAATAGTTGTGCTAAACATTAATCACACTTTGCATTAAAAGTGGATGGGACCTAAACAAGAAGAAATGCTGGTTGTGAGGTAATGGAGACAACTTGTGAATATTATTATGTCGGAAAAATCATTACTACGTGTTGAACGCGCATGAATGTCATCACAAATAACTAAGTACAAGTAGGAATTCTAGAAAACCTTTTATGCTGAAAAGGTAAATCACCATCTTGTATCAACCAAAGTTATTTGAACACACCTGACACTGTAACTGACTTGAATGCACCATTAGAATATGCTTAATTATTTTAATATAAAATACTACTTCAGTTTAAAACTGAAATGTAAACTATTATAATAATTTGCTTATAAACTAAATTATTTTAACAACAATTCAATAGCATGGCGAGTGGCAATTCAACATAAAACTAAATTCACACAGTGATTTGAAATAGCGATCATTCTTGTCAACCAATTCAAGTGCTTAAAAGAACTTGTGGTATATGTTTTATATGAAAACCATGGTAGCATTTTCATTTGCATACAAGGATTTAGGGTTCTGATCCGCCCTACTGGGGTATTTATGTACACAATACATACCTGACGCAGGAACGCATTTATTTTAGTGCTTTCCAGTTAATTCATTATGTTAGTGTGATTAATCATAAAGAAAGTAACGTGAGACAAAAAAAATTATGCAATTAATCATGCCCCCTGACCTGTATGTAAATTTCATAATAAAAATTTCCATTAGAGCCATTCATGGTTAATGTACCGTTTTGCTACAACAGACAAACTGCAACACCAAACCATATTTACAGAAAGTGGGCAGACAAATATTGTATAATATAATATAATATAATATAGAATCAATAAGCATCAATATGTGTAATTATATGACAAAATTGCTTCCACTGAATTAAATCATTCCGCAATCTATTTCAAAAAGTGATGGGGACATGTAATGATGCCTATGCTTATGCCCATCTAATAATGGTTCATGCGAGGGGCGTAAAATGCAGGTGGCTGGACTGCTCTATTGTCATGGGCACCAGGGTAACAGCTGAGAGTAAACCAGCGTATCGACATTGTCACATCTGTGCTGGGAGTGTACCCTTGCTCAACATGAACAGCATATGCGAGTGAGAGACTGAGTACAATGCCCCTGTCACTATGTGGTCTCTTTGACGTTGTTAGGGGAATCAATGTAGGGCAAAAGTGTATGGCTGAAGCTGTCTGGAGCACTCGCTCCTTAAGTGGAGTGTGTGTGTGTGTTGAACAGCAGAAAGAGACAGCATCTGATCTTTTTCAGACTTGACTTTCACTTCATGCCACATGCATCCATACACCCCACGGACAATCAGAGTATCTCACTGAACTGATTAATTGGGGCCATAAATATTTTTAATTAATTTTTCTTCTCCCCAGGGCTTTGAAATCTCTTGGTTCGTTAGTATTGGAGGCAGATCTTTTCCATCGATCGCCGGAACCCATGGTGCAGTGAAGGCTGTCACCAACTTAACGAGACTGAAAATTTTAATTACAATTCTGTTTCGTACTCCTTACTTGCCATTTATTTCTCACTCTAGATATAACACCTACCCACAAAACACTGTTCTCAATCAGAAAGCCAGAAACACATTCATGCAGACAATGTGCTACATAAACGCTCCATTCCAAAGACTAGTGCGCTTTGGGTGTGTAAGACATCATAAATGTGCATTCAACGTCAAGGCTGTTCCAAAAACTAGGCAATTTAATAACACTTCTCCCTATAAGAGCTTGCTTTGACCGAATTTTAAGCAGCATCAAATGTACCTTTCTCAAGTAAGACAATCCCATTATACACCATGACAAGTTCAGTGGAAAAAAAAAAAAAAAATATCAAGTAAAAAATAAATAAATAATAATAATAAATAATTCAGTAAAAAAAAAAAAAAATGACTAAAAAAAGTAAACAAAAAAATAAATTATTTGAAAAAGCACAACTGATAATTATGAATTTATGAAAAAAAATTATATTAATTTTGAGATTTGTTAAAGATTACAGTATTATTAAATTATTAGTGTTTTTAAAGATGAACTTTAAGTAAGCGTTAAATGCTGGCCAAGATAATCTGAATGTAAAAATAAGGGAATTAAGCATGCATAAATAAACATAAAATATAAAATTAATGCATAAAATGTCTAACCACTAAACAATAAGCCTAATCACTAAAAAAAAAGAAGTAATTAATTAATAAATACATAAATTTGTAATATTGGCCAGTTACTGATCCGGTACCGATATACTGTGCATTACTCTTAGAAATTATTTTAAGAACTACATTATTAGAAAAATATATAAAACATAAAAAAAAAAACAGACTAAACTACATTTTAACCAGAAAATGGTGTGTTCAATGCATGTTTATTATAGCAGACTAAGTGCTGTTTGTATGATGCCCAGTTGAGTTGCTGCCTACATAAAGTGTTCCAAATCAGTCACTTCTGAAGTTGTATTTCAGTTAATATGTAGGCAGTAAGGCAGCTATCTAGTTTTTAGAAGAGAATTACTATAATGTTCTCGAAAAATAACTTACTCTTCATAATACACATTCCGCAGTTGATTTCAGATCAGAAGCACACTTGCTCTCTAGGAAACATTATCCCACACATGGCAGTGGAAATAAATAAAGCTAGCTTTGCTATGCTTTTGCCTCTCTTGCTGTAGTGCTCCAGGGAACAACCTTCTGGACCAGAAGGGAAAAGGAAAGAAAAAGTCTAGTATTTGTCTCTTTATTGCCGCTGTAGAAAAAAAATCAAAGCTCCGTCTACACATATAGGCAAACTAATGCTGTGCGGAGTTTATGGTGACTGCAGGTGCACCCTGCTGCCAGACCTTCAGCGGCATAGAAGTACAAAAATGACTTTGAGAGAGTCAGTCTTCCCTCCCTCACAAAAGCTTGAGTGTGAAACAAGAGATCTGGGAGCCACAGCAACGGGGGAAAACTGTCAAAGCGCAGAGGGATAATGCACGAGGCATTCTGTTAGCAAAAGGGGATCTATCTACATCTAAATGGATCAAATCCATCGTCCCACAATTGTACAGGTATTTTACCTGAGGTGAAATTACTAATCTGCTGATCAGTATGCCGTGACTACACCAGCATGGGGTATCGACGGGGGGGTGGTGTTTTTTAAAATGCTGGCTCAGGACACTCAAGAAACAAGCTGGAATGGGTGAAAAACAACACGATCATGTACTGAAAATGACAGAGGGAGCATAATCAGATGGTTTTCATGTTCCGATAAGTGCCAAGGACAAGCCAACTTCAGGATGGTTCCCATCTGGAGGATTAATATAAAAGGATCATTTTAACACAAAAGACAAAAAGGGGCTTAAAACCACACAGGGTCTTGGCACGCTGAGAGTGCTTCCGCCGGGGCGAGCAGTGGAGAGGAAATGAAAACTCAGCAATCAGCAGATGAAACGGGACAAGAGCGAGAGAGATAAACAATCTCCGAGCCCTCTGTTACAAAACAGCTTATAAGAGACCATCAATCTGCCTCCCACAACACAAGCCAACTGGAGAAATCTTGCCATCGGTAATCTGATTATGGCTGATGGTTCTTGGGTGCTAAAAGTACAGTGGGAAATTGGTGAACATGGCCTCCCTCTGACCCCACTGTCATAAGCACCTCATTAATAACATAATCAGTATTCACACACATTACTGAGTTTTTAATAATTCATAAATGGCTACAAGAGATGCAATGGGGTTAGCAAACAACAAGAGATAAGATAATAAACCTTTAGGTATTTGACATGCTTGTAGTCTAAAATTAACCTTTTGCCAATGGCAAGACATATATGCACTACTGATCAAAAGTTTGAAATAATTAAATGTGAAATAATATTACAATTTAAAATAATGTTTTTTTCTTTTTTATTTAAATATATTTAAAAATGTAATTTATTCATGTGATTCATGAATTTTCAGCAGCTATTACTCCAGTGTAACATGATCCTTCAGAAATCTAATATGCTAATTAACAGGATAAAAAAAGAAATAAAAAAAACAGGTTTTGCATTGTTTTTATTATAAAAGTGTCATCATGCGATGAGCCCCAGCTCACTACCATAAAACTCAAAACTCTCACTTAATAAATGCCCTAAAGGCCCAAAACCACATAAATTAATTTTCACCTTAGCAAAAAATAACATTAAAATATCGTCTTTCAAATAAGTGCAATACTTTCATATCCGTTAACATCTCCAAAAGTAAACCTTTATGAAAAAGCTGTTAGAAGATGTGTGAGCCACAACAGCTGCTTTAATAACCATTTGTATGTCACTGATTTCAATTTATCACTAACATTGAGATTTAACCAAGTATTATGTTGCAGTTCCAGTAAACCGGCAAATGATTGCTTTATTTACTCAGCGCAATCTGTTTCCATTCACCTCTGTTTGTCTTATGATTTAATGATTCTAACTGTGTCATTTGTGAAAGACGGTGAGGAGGGTTACAATTTTATTTTTACATTGCACTATACACTGGAAAATGGACTTTCAAGTTGTCTAGTTAGATCTCATAATGATAACTTCTGCTCAGTCATCAGTTTAGCAACTCAGGTATGTCAGTGTTTCACAGACAGAGCGTTGCCAAAGAAGATTTACTGGTGAGTCAGAAAGTGCGGAAACATTTGCTGAAATTACACCTGATGCCCATCAAGAGTCTTTCTTCTTCTTCTGCCTCAGTGGCTCTTGACATCAAAAAGCTATCTGATCCCTTCAGAACAGCACCTGACATTTTACTGAATGGCCTTTGCAATCTTTGCTTCTCTCCACTCAGCAAAAGCTCTATATATGTGTATGTTTTTGTAGATTCACTACATGTTTACACAAAGTTAATAAGGCAAATATGTCAAGATGATGTCAATTGAATACATTTTAAATGAATTATTTACATGATATGCTGGTTAATTAAGAAATCAACATTAACTGAGAAAAGCCCCCAAATGAAGATAATTCAAGGACTTCATATTACTGCGACATGTATGAATGAGATTGTACGAATTCATACTAATTAGCCACCAATTCCCCAAAACATACAATAAGTATGAACTGGCACAAGAATGTGTTGGAATAGATGAAAAATGGCTTTAGAAGAAGAAAAACACAGCTTAAACCAGTTTAAAATGGCTTGGTTTCATTTGGTCTTCCGCTACTCTAGCTGGACTGAAAAAATACTAAAACCCCTCTAAAATCATCCTATATTCTGACCAGGTTGGAGACCAGTTAAGACTGGCAAACCAACTGAGGCTTGTTTAAGATCTTTTTAGGGATCTTTAAACCTTTGAACGGTCTTTGTGGCTCACTTATAGTAGCATACTTGCAAAAACATGAATATGGCATTTAAAATGTCATTTCTCTGGTGTTATTTATTATTTTATTTATTATTCTCACTTAATTAACATGTTAAATTGACAAACCAATTTATATATGAAAGGCTGTAATGAAGAATTTTTTTTAATTTCAAACACTACAATCCATAAGAAAAAGACAATGCCTTTGTCATAAAGCCTGAAAGAGAATAATAACCCTTGATAGCTCATTTTACTAATTACTACTCGTTTGTCATTAAGCTGATAGATTCATCCAGAGCAATTTACAATTATTATGGAAGGCCCCCTGTGGCGTAACTTGGAGTAAAGTGTCTTGCTCAAGGACGCGAACCATTGATCAATCCTTACGAGGTATGAACCTACAGATTTGTGATAAGCAGCCACAATCTTTAACCTCAAGCCTTTCTAAAAACTGCTCAAATTCGTTCAAACAACAACAAACACTTCCATTGTTGCCTATAGCTACAATCTAGTCTCTGAACGTCTATGAAAAGAGCAAAAAAGCAACAGTACAGTAGCTCCACAGGGCACATCCTCTAGCTGAATGACGATAAAGTGAACTTCTTCACCAAACACAAATCGATTGGCTTTGTTCAAGCCGTCTGTTGAATAGCCCTGCTATCAACGCTCAGAAGTGACATCTTACGTGAACCCAAATACATCCGAATCACACGCTTTCTTAGTATATCACAATTTACTTGTGAAGGGCTCTGTAGCCTGCAGCAGTTTTTTCTCTGTGTCACTATACCTGTGCTTAGTTCTAGGCTTTAGAGATTTGCTATGATTGGAGGTACTGATCAAGCTAACAAGCTCACAGCAGTGCTAGCTGAATGCTAGTGTTGTGGGATGCTAAAAAAATGTAGGACTTTAAGTTTGATTTTGGGTTTTGTGAGATGGCTGAGGCACTTCTGTGACTACACTGCTAACCCATCTTGGCCCCACAAACCCCCAGCTCCTGTGTGGCAGGTTGGATGACTATATTTGTTGTTCGACTTGTGGCTGGAGCAGGCTGTCTGAGTTTGAAAAAGAAGAAAGTAATTTTTTTTTATTAGTAATGCATATGTAAAACTGTTTTCTTCAGCTATGCAGTGTTGGAAGTCCAAACAAATCAGTTTTGAGCTCACATTTAAACAGAACAAAAAATGTTTCAGTGTTTCTTCTAATGGTTAGAGAGTTGGACTCGTAATCTGAAGGTTGTGGGTTCGAGTCTCAGGTCTGGCAGGAATTGTTGGTGGGGGAAATAAATAACCACCTTCAATGCCACGACTGAGGTGAGACCCTTGAGCAAAGCACCAAACCCCCAACTGCTCCCCGGGAGCCGCAGCAATATGGCTGCCCACTGCTCCGGGTGTCTGTTATTGTGTTTTTTTGATGTTTAATGAGTTGGTGTGTGTGTGTGTGTGTGTGTGTGTGTGTGTGTGTGTGTGTGTATGTTCACTGCTGTGTGTGTGCACTTGGATGGGTTAAATGCAAGCACAAATTCCGAGTGTGGGTCACTGTGATGAGTGGGGCGGGGCCGAGAGCCGTGGGAACGGAGCGAGGCCAGTGGAGTGATTTGGAAATGAGCGACACCTGCTCCACTCACAGGTCTCGAGTCCCACATAGGAGATCGAAAGGATAAAAAAGAGGAGCGTCGACAGTGAAGGACGAGAGAGGACCAGGCCTGGGTTTTATTTTCTGTTTTTTTTTTTTTTTTTATGGGCGGTAGTTGTTGGTGGGTTGTTGTGGAGTTTTTTTTTTTTTTTTTTGTTATTGATTTTTTTTTTTTGTTGTCCGGTTGTCGCCTCCTCCTTCCTGTGATTGTGAAGTTTGTACGTCGAGGCGGTGGGCTGGAGTGAGTTGCCGGGGATGGACGAACTCGATCCAGGACACCGCCTCGAGCGTCCATGGCGACAGAGTCCTTCGCCCTGCTCGATGGCACCGCGGATTCACCCCAGCCGGTGAGTGGAGCAGGTGTCACTCATTTCCAAATCACTCCACTGGCCTCGCTCCGTTCCCACGGCTCTCGGCCCCGCCCCACTCATCGCAGTCACTGTACTTGGCCACACGTCACATCACTCACTTCATGCAATTGATCATGGCAAGTGTTCACAGAAGTCCTCTGTGCTATTTTAGTATTATTTATACACTATTACAGTGTTACTATTATTTATATACTATTATATTATTTTTTACAGCTTTTTGAAACAGCTTTTATTTTTATGCTTGCAGTTTCCTTTTGTCATTTTTATTCTCTAGGGTAGCACTAACGCTCTCTGAAATGGAATGTTAGCATACTTGCGTGTTGACAATCCTGCAGTGTCAGCTACAGTAGAGTGCAAGCTACTGAATATCTGCAGTGCTGTCTTCACATCAGATGTTCAAGCTAAAAGTCTGAGCCGAAACGCCTCTTTAGTTCTTTTAAAAGCTTCCATTCAACTGTCAAGTTATGCAAGATGTGGAATTTTAGAGTAATACGCTCAATAAAAGAGTGAACTAGACTCGTTAAAAGGGAAAGTGCAGCTTCATGATTTGTCATGCTGGTGGTTGCTGATGTACATGGGCCTTTGTACCTACACAAAAGCTTACACAAGCTATGCGGTGACATACTCTATGACAAGCAAAAGGACGCTAGGATTATGTTATACATTCATAAATGCACAATTGCTACAGTGGCACTCTCTGTACTCCACAAAACACTAGGTACACAGTGCAGCAAAGAACCGCAGCAGCGTGGAGGACTGTAAAACTCATCTGTTTTGGCTTTTTAATCCCTCTAGTTGGAGTCACAGTGCACCCAGCCTCATTAGCATATATCTCCCTGTACGGGTGACTTTCATTCTCTCTGGTCCTCTTGTGCTTTAGCAAACTGTTTACTGTTATTTTGTAATTCTAATGACTTAGCCCCAATCTCATACGCATTTCCTGTTTTGTTATTTTCTGTATATGGGTCATTTTCAGAAGGTACATTCTTCTCCTGTTAGGCAATGCTCCAAACAGAAATCTCAATCAGTATTTTTGTCTTGTTTTATCTAAAGATCCTTAAAACTAGACTAACGTAGTGTACTTGAGAAGCAAAATTGTGTGAGGTAAGACTTGTCTTCAGAAAATATATTTTTTGCCACTGGCAATCAGTTTTTCTTCCCCTAAGCATTAACCTCGCTGATTTATTCAAACAATTGTCAAACAGTGTAAGTAAAAGATTAATAATTCAATGGTATATTCAACTGTATATTGCCAAAAATTTAACTTCTCAAGTAAACTGATCTTGTTTTAAAGATGTAGACAAATGATTTTTTTTTTTTTTTGCAATAAAAAAACAGCTTTAATCAACTAGATTCAACTCCATGAGAATTATTTTTTCAAAAGGGACACAGAAACCATAGAAAGAAACATAATAGGGAAAAAACCTAAAAAATATTTTTGATTAATAAAACAGCACATACAATCAATAATCCCACATTCAAGTAAAAGCTCTTTTGAAGATAAAAGCTCTTTTGATTTGTTTGCACAGATGTAAGTTCGTGGAATGATCTGGCTTGCTCGTTGTCGCTATATTTTGATGTATTAATTTATGTATATTGAGCCTCGGAGCATGTTTGGACGGGCTGTGTGTTATTGCTGATGTACTTTGCGGTGAACTATGTTATGAGTCACTCTAATAGCCTGCTGGTTTTATTTGAATGCTTTTACATCTTTAGTAGTTTTATTTGGGGACAGATATAATACACTGTGCACTTGTTCTACTTGTTCTTTTTTTTAGGGTCGAGCTGACACGCATTTGCTTGATGTTGCACAGCACAACCCGAGCGTAGGGCTCAATAAAGTGCAGTTCTGTTTCTTTGGTTAGCGTAGTGTTTTATTGAGTTATTTTGATGAAGATTTAAAGGCCTATATGGGAGCCGGGTATCAGGGTTTTGTGGAGGATAGATTCATTTAAATGTCGAGCTTTGCTGCTCAAGTTACCCTGATATACTTTCCCACAACCTTCTGCAACAGTAATTCAGCTTTGGGGTTTAGCGATACCACGGTGGCCTTAGTTTATGCAGCTTTGTGCTCGGTTGTATTTCAGGGTCGTTTTCCAGGAGTCATCTTTGCGTCGTCTAGCTCAGCCTCAGCGAGAGGTAGTAACTCTGCCGTAGATGTCCAGACAGTGTCCTCCTCCTCATCGTTTTCTCATTTACTCCCACCCTAAAGCGACTATTTCTGACCACTCAAGGTCGTTTTCACAAAGAAAGGGCAGTGGCTGATAAGAGATACAGAGCATCTGGCAGTCACGTGGTGGGATACATACCGCATTCTGCACAACTAAGGGCTCTTTGATGAGGAGATCCCCCACCTTGGAAGCACAGAGATCACATACTATTTTCATGAAATCCTTATGCTTTGTTTAGCCTTCCTTCTCTTTTTCTTGTTTATAAAGCCACATCCATTACTGTGGAGAAGCTTACCCGATAATCCAGCATAATGGATTGACTCTGCGGTTCCTTTTGATGGTCCCCCCTTTTAATTTGAATGTGTGTGCTCTCGCCCGCTTGGACAGGTATTCTGCAGGCTTATGGCTAGCTTTTGGATAAGCGACATGAGAGCTTTGTTTAGGCCCCTCTTTCTCCATGTGCATATCTATAAGGGCATTATAGCGAGTAGGGTATCTCTTCTTTTTAGTACAGCGCTGCCATTAAGAGTCTTTGGAGTCAGCTTTTTTCTAGATCCATCCCTCCAACTCTTTATCACCCGTATATTCCATCTCTCCCTCTCTCAGGGTGTTAGCCATTCAAAGAACTCTCTATGGCACGCAATAAAAGTTATCACTCCATCTCTCCTGCCCTCGCTCTATCTCTCTAATCTTCCTTAATCTTCCAGCCCAGAGTGAAGTGAGAATTAGTTTCTCACTCTCTCTCATCAATCTCTCACACCCTTCCTTTCCCTTCCATCCAGCTCTGTACTTCTCTCTCCCTTGCCATCTAACTTTACTCTCCCTCCCTCATTTGCACTTTTTTCGTACCTTTGTTCCTTTGGTCTCGACTCTTTCTCCACCTTTTCAGGTTATCACTCATATCACAGATCTTTCTCTTCTTGAAATGTGCATATTGCACTCAGAATTCATTACTTTTTTCTTACTCTACCTCTTTTTGTCCTTACCTCTACACAAAAGTTCTGAAGGAGTATGTTAATCTAATCATGTCAATCACAATGCAAGGATATATGAGGGTATTTCTTCAACTATGCCTTGGACTCATAAATAAACAAATCCCACGAACATTTGTGGGGTTTGGTGATGTAGAGGTGGTAGATCCTAGCATTGCAGAGTCCGGGTCCTACAGCCGGTACTTCACCATTCCAAAGAAGGATGAGGCATTGCATCCTATTTTAGATCTGCGTCTTTTGAACCACTCAGTCAGGGGACTGAAGTTCAGCCCACTCGCAGGTAAGTTCGTCTCAGACCAAGTCCGAGGACTGGTGTGTCACGATCGATCTAAAAGATGCACTTATCTTCATCCTTCCTCATCGGAAGTTCCTGAGGTTTGCTTTTGGGGCCAAAAGCCTACCAATACCGGTTCTTCCTCTAGCCTTTCACTCTCACCCCACACTTTCACGACTCAACCACATCGACGATTGGTTGATATTAGCTCAATCAGAGTGGATGGCCATTCGGCATCGAGATGTCGTTCTCGCTCACACGAAAGAGCTGGGATTAAGACTTAACGCCAAGAAAAGTGTGCTTTCTCCAGTGGAGAGAAATACTTATCTGGGCCTGGTGTAGGACTCGACCACAATGCAGGCACGTATGTCACCTGCTCGGATCGAGTCGATCCTCAATGCAGTCGCGAGAGTGAGAGAAGGCAGGTCACTCACTGTCAAGCAGTTTCAGAGACTGCTGGGTCTGATGGCAGCTGGGTCCAATGTGATACCTCTTGCCCTGCTGCACATGAGACCCCAACAGTAGTGGCTCAAGACCAAGGGGTTCTTCCCGAGGGGAAACCCACTTCGCATGATCAAGGTAACGCGGCGATGCCCACGTGCTTTGGACATGTGGAGAAAGCCTTGGTTCTTGTCTCAGGGCCCGGTGCTGGGAGCTCCTTGTCACCGCGTAATGCTAGCAATGGATGCATCCCTCACCGGCTGGGGTGCGGTCATGAGTGGCCACCCTGCCCACGGTCTGTGGAGTGGTTGCCATCTGACATGGCATACAAACTGCCTGAAGATGCTGGCTGTGCTTCGGGCACTACAACACTTTCTCCCGGACCTAAGAGGTCACCATGTGTTGGTGCGCACCGACAACACAGCAGTGGTCTCTTATATCAACCACTAGCGTACCAGATCCTTGTGTGGTACGCTAGGCAAACTCTTGGGCAAACTCTTGGGCATCTGAATGAGGCAGGGGCTGAGGCCCGGGGAATGGATGCTTCATCCCGAGTGGTGAAGCAGATATGGAGAATTTTGACCAGACTCAGGTGGACCTGTTTGCGACTCGATAGACATCGCAGTGTCCCCTCTGGTTCTCTCTCTGACTCATTCAGCTCCATTTGTCTGTACGCCTTTCCCCTGATTGCTCTGCTCCCAGGAGTTCTGGAGAGAGTGCGCCAGGACGGGGTCTTTCTGCTGTTAGTAGCCCCGTTCTGGCCGGGCAAAGTATGATTCTTGGACTTGATTTCCCTCCTAGACGGCTCTCCAGGGGAGATTCCCGTCAGGAGGGACCTCCTCTCACAGGTGGAGGGTACGCGCCCACTCGGAGTTGGAAGTTATAGGTGTGGCAACTCGTAGCTTCCGGTCTCTCATCCGAGGTTGTTGAGACCATCCTCCAATCCAGAGCTCCCTTCATGAGGAAACTGTACGCCTTGAGGTGGAAACTTTTCACTTCTTGGTGAGGAAACCGCCAGGTCGACCCAGTTAACTGCCCAGACAACCTCTGGTTACATGTTTCCTCTGCGGTGTGCTGAGGCTGAGGCCTCCAGCAAGAAGAAGCTTATGCTAAGCGGTGGATCAGGATGCTATCCTAAAGCCTTGAGTCCTCTGATCTCCCCTCTCTTGGGGTCAAGACTCACTCCTTCGGAAGTTTGGCCATTGGGCGGGATGTCCCCGATTACTTGTCAGGCTCCTGGCTCTTTCTCTCGCTTTAGCTGTGCTCTTCCACACTAGGCAGAGATTTGAAAGTTTGGCGGTGTGGGCATTCTCATTCCCAAAGCGTCCTCCGATGCAGCTCGAGTTCCTGAAGAGGAATGTCTCAGGTTACGCATGTGACGCTGCGTCACATGTGACGCTGTGTCGCAGTGCCACACTTCCGGCATCTCTGCCAGCGCTTGCTTCATTCCTAGAGGCTAAATGCCGGCTTTGCCGCACGTGCTTTTAAGCTTCCTGGTCTCTGACGTCACCGGCCTATGACGTCTCGCCCATCCATTGGACTGATTACACACATGATTCAGGGCCAGTCACACTGAAAGGCATTCCAGCCACATTGTTAGTTTATTACCCTAAAGCTGCTTTGAAACGATCTGTTTTATATAAAGTGCTATATGAATAAATGTTACTTGACTTGACTAATAAAATTCTGTGGTATAGTATTCAAATAAACATTTATGGAATAAAATGGCAGACACTTCTCCTTCTATGGCAAATTTCACAGATAGCACCGAATGCTACTAATGTATGAATCCTAAATACACACAATTAAACAATATTTTCCAAACTTTGCATCTAATTATGACTAATGATAATAATGACAAAATTAGTTGCATACTAGATCTCAGGTTAGATGGAGCATGGGGCACATCAGGTGGGATGCTAGATTTCTGACTAACTGCTTGAATTTAATTAAGTTATATGCAGTTGCATTAACTATGGGGTACTAGTTATAGTACTAGTCATAACCGCTGATTATTGTTTCAGCCTTATTCAAGTTGTACGTAATTATTTTAACTACTGGGGGCTAGATAAATAGTACTAGCATAACCTTTGATCATCGTTTAAGCTTTAACTAAGTTGTACATAGGTGACTGTAGGGAGCTAAACAAAACTTCAGCCACCATTGGATGTCTTCATCAGGGCAATTGGGTGGACCTTACACTGGTCACAAATTTATAAGAGAAGTTTTGAATCTTTTTATGACATATATATATTTGAAGATATATTTATTGTAACTTGAGACACATAAAACCATTGTTGTATAATATAATATAATATCCTTTAAAATAAACTGCCCTCTTTAGAGTAGGTGAAGGTACAGTGAAGTTTGAATTTGCTTTCCTGAACACCTTCTGGCACAATACTTGCAAAACTTTACAAATTACACCAGATTTGCCACAATTTGCATAGAATTCCAAATAATTAAAAATGACAAAACCTTTGAAACAAAACCAGGTGGAAGCTGTTCTCACCTTAATTGGAAATCTGAAAAATGACAATTTTTCTACAAAGGAACAACAAACCGATTTTGACATGAACTCAAATGCTGACAAAAACTCAAAAGCTCCACATCCTTTTTGCAGATGATCCAATCCACACAATCCCACTAAAGGGACTTCAATAAATAACATACCTGGCCTATATCCCAGGAAAGCTATCATATCGCTGTACTTTCTTCTCTCTGTACATTTTTGTTGAGCTTACCATTGTGGGCTGGATTGAAGTTACAGAGGCGACAGACAGCGACTTTGATGTGCGCAGACATTTCTTTTACAAATGCCTATGCTGAATGAATACACAATGTGCTCAGCAGCAGGTACACAGATGGAAACAGACAGAAAAAAAGATAGAGAAAGCCAAAGCGAGATGGGAGCCATGAGATGTATAGAACAGTGCTGGAGAAAGTAAGAGGGAGAACAAAAATAAAAAGAAATCAAGATTGGATCAAGAAAAGACATTAATGTGACGAGTGGAAGAAAGAAGATGAAGATTACAGGTTTGGGGATAAACAGATAAGGAGAGCAAGCACGTGGCAGGAGATGAAGCGAAGTAAAAAAAAAAACAAGATAGAGAGATGAGATGAGACTGGCAGCTGATAAGATGTAATCCCCCCTTTTCACTGTCATTCCAAAGGAACCAGAGAGCGTTAGCAGAAGAAGAGAGAGAAAAACGTGAGACCTCCTCATTTACCCTAGCGTTCACACGATCCTTCCATTCTCAGCTGTCTGGTGATTAAACACAACTCGCTTCCCGTCACCCAAGAAATCGAAGAAAAACAGCAGCTACGAACTACAATTCAGAATAATTTCTCTTCTCAAGCTCCCCCATGCTGCTTGTACAGACACACAACCTTCTGTTCCCGCCGTAAAATAAAGATGTGGCGGGAATAAAATAATATGAGAAAGATATTGCACCGTATTGCATCGGGATTCATGCGAGTAGAGAGTCTGCTCGCCAATTACTTGTCAGAGCGGAGCTGTAAGGACGCAAACGGGGTGAAAGAGCCGAACTGCCACTTTAAATGCTACTAAGAGTGTAACTAAAACTGTGAGTGGTTTAAATTATGGACTGTGAGGGGCCCTAGCAGACTGTTTAGGGCCTCTACTGAGTACTTGAAACTGGGGCAAGTTGTCACAGAGATAATATATTAGCAACTAGAAGGTTTTGAGATGAATATTTAATTACACAAATTCATGTCTTATATAGCAATGGTCTTGCAGGTTGGTTTCAAACATGTAGTTCAAATCCTAATTCAATGAGAACAATTTTTGTACATTTTATCCTCTCAACTAAAATTTCAGTACCATTTTATTTTTGCTACAGCTTTTGGGGTATGTGTTGGGTCTTTAAATGTTTGCAGTTCCATTAATTATTTTAGGTTTAATAACCATTTTAAATTTAGCTGAAAAGCCTGTTTAATAGCAGATTTCCATTGTGACAGATGCAGTATATGTTTCTCTATTGGGGCACGTTGCCACAAAAGGTAAATGTGTGTCGAATTAACTGTATATTTTAAAAACAGTAGATATGTTAAAAAGCTATTCTGTAGTCCAGAAGTTAAGGTTTTTGCACAAAGAAATTACTTTAAAAAACATTAAAGAGAAATATTGAGAAATATTCTCCAGAATAAAAAGTGTGACAACTAGCCCCTGTCTGCTTTTATATAATCCACTGCATTAGACTCTGCGAGGACATTATGAATGACCCCGCATTTAGAGTATAACTATAAGACAATATTAATCACACAGAAGATATAACAGCAGTTTTCAGTTCCTTAGATTTGAAACTAGGTGAAAAAATATGTAAACATATAATCAAGCCAATAAGGGAAAAAAAAGAAAAACTCAGTGCAAATAAGATAACAGAAACTAATTGCAAATGCAAATGCATAAAAAAAAAAAAAACTTTCTGGCTGGTGTAAGTAGAGAAGTCAGTATTAGGCTGGAGATGCAGATCTGTGATCTGAGCAATTAACCTGAATTTCTCTGGTGAAATCCCCAGCTGTGCAAGCAGGGCATGTGTAAAGATGTAACCTACAAAATGTCTCCTTGGCTAAGGGCATCTGCCAACAAAATATGCAGAGCACTGTAATCAAAATGAGCTAATCACTTCAGCCTAATTTACCACAGCTACAAAAAGCTTCTCCGGAAGAAAACGAGGGGATAGAAAGAGAGGAAGTGCGGAAACCAGGCAGCAGCAGATACATCACAGAGACTGAAAGAGCAGCGCAGTAGTGAGAATCAAAATGTTAAAAATAGGGAGAATTTTTTTTTTTATGTCATGTCATTCCAAAATCATATGATTTTCCGTTTTGTGAAGCACAAAAGGAAATGTTAAGATGAATGTCCAGACTGCTTTCTTCCATGTCCTACAATGAAAATGGATGGTGAACATTTTAGTAATACTATTGCTATTTATACAGTTCACGATTCTCAGTGAATTACTAAATTCATGTGATCAGCTGCATTTTTATACCTATCCCAAAAGACATTTATTTATTTATACATATTTTTACTTTACATCTTTTTAACTCTCTCTCTCTCTCTCTCTCTCTCTCTCTCTCTCTCTCTCTCTCTCTCTCTCTCTCTATATATATATATATATATATATATATATATATATATATATAATATGAAAATTTTATTTAAAAAAAAAATAATGAAATAAATGTGTTAAACTATTTATATGTGTGTGTGTGTAATGGGATGTAATATATGTAAATGAAAAAGAAAACTTTTATACAAATTTTGAAAAATGCATTAAGTTTTGAACATACAGTATATAGTGTATTTACCTTATATTTTACATATATGTTTATATATTCAGGGTTGTCAGTCATCATGAAAGCATTTTGAAAGTAGTTTTGTGTAAGGAAAAACTTTATTCAGAAAAACTTGAAAATCTTGCCTGTATGGTAAAGAGCAGCTTGACATCCTGCTGTAAATAACGCTTTTGAGTCATCCAGGTTCCTACATTCACAAGAGTGCATAAATGATGACAGAATTTTCATTTTTGGCTGAGAAGAAGTAAAAGTGAGAAGGAGGAAAGAGAGATCTACGAAGGAAATGACGGGGGAGAAAACCACAGGAGGTGCAGGCAGAGAGAGTGCTGGAGGCAGAAAGGAGAACGGTGACGCTATCCGTCTCGTGAAACTCCACTGCTTCTAAGCTCACTAATTCAATCTCTGCAATCCTGTTGAGTGACTGAACCCTCCGCCCGTCCCGTTCCTCAGCTCCCGCATACTAATCCGATGCCTATATCCACTACACAACATAACATGACAGAAATGACAGTGAGGGGAGGGCCAGTGGAAGTAGAAAGATGAAGAAAGGTAAGAGGAAGTGAATGGAAGGAAAGGACGATTGTGTCCCGTGTAAACCAACAGTTATGCTAGTCCTAATAAATTCTTCTTTAATTAAAACTCTAAATCCCTCACACTTTAAAGCCATTTTTATAATTAACACTCTGATCTTCTCCTCCTAAATATAAAACAAGAAAACAATTAAAACTTTTATGAATTTACTTCAAAACCCATTAATTAAAAAACACAAACGAACTATGGCAAGATATTGATACGGACCCCACTTTGCTCATTAAAGTGTGGCTAATTGATCCAAACCGGAATGTTTACCATAGGGAAGGCAAAGAATAAAATGCTCTCATTTTATTCACTTAATTGCATTTCTTATTTCTCAGTTTTTGAAGATTTAAGATTGGATGAAATAACATGAATTGGTTTTTTTTTAATCCCCAAGCTCACGTAGGCTCTCTAATATTTTGCCCAGGTTTCTACAAAAATTAAGATCCAAGTCTGAAGTGGCTGATAAAGGGGTAAAGGATAAAGCACAAGTGTTTTTGTAAAAAAACATTCTTCGAGTGCTGGCTGTAAATGGTGTTTTGCACTCGGACAAATGGTTGTGGCCTTCACTGTGACCCTGATAAAGAAATGATGGCACTCATCCATCAAAACTACAATACCCAAGATTCATTACTGCAAGTACAGATTGCAAACAGACATTGCCTTAAGACACACACGCCATTGTGGTGGCAAATAAGCCATAAACTCACTCATCCTTTCTCCCACTCCTCCTTTGCATGCACTTCATTTCTTCTCTCTCCTCAAGGCAAGAGGAACTTTTAATAAAATAAAAGCATTTTAGCAGAGAACATGGGTGTTATAAAAATGAGCGAGAGTAGGCCATCTCGCCATAACATGGTTATGAATAATTTAATGACAGAGATGCTACGTGCCAACCTGCCAAAAGCCTAGGATTTTTCTTTTTCATCATTTAAATAACTATTTCATCCAACAGTATCCAGTCCAAAGTAATGGCTAGTCCTCTTCTTTTTTTTTCGCAATGGCACTTAAACAACACACATTATCACATTCTCATCAATATTCAACAGTCTGTCCCTCTTTCTGTATCACCTGACCTCTTCCACAAACTCTGTTAACATCTCCATCTTCCTCATAATAGTCTGACTCCTCCATAAAGCTTTTACTTTCCAACTTTATGTTGTCTCACCAACACCTTGCTTTCCTCCCTCTTTTTTGCTCATCTTCTCAGTGGACATATTGATTTCTGTCAATATGATGCAGTTTTTATTACGATAGATATCCCCTAATCAAAAAGAAGTATGCAGACTATATTTCATATTTTATTATACCCATATTTTAGTTTATTAAAAAAAAAGAGTATCAGTTAACAGGTTCACAACACTTCATTATGTTCACTTTGCTATCTATCTATCTATCTATCTATCTATCTATCTATCTATCTATCTATCTATCTATCTATCTATCTATCTATCTCGATACCAGGTCAAATTTTTTATATTTTTAAAGAAGTCTCTTATGCTCACCAAGGATGAATTTATTTGATTAAAATATAGTGAAAACAGCAATATTGTGAAATATTATTACAATTTAAAAATCATGATTTCTGTGTTAAAATATTCCCGAACCAAAAGGTTTTACACACCAATGTGCTTACACCACACAAACGGTTATTGAATAAGACCCAATGAGAAGATGTTGTTTACATGCACTGATTACTAGTGACAGTTTCAGAAGCTCTTTACACATAAATCTAGAAAAATGAAGAAATAAATCAAAATAAAGAAATAAATCAAACTATAACACAGCTTACAGCTCAGTGCAACCAGTTTGAGGTGCAGTTAGTTATAGTTGTCTTAAAACTTGCCTCAGTTGATATCATAAAACATCCGTTCCATCCCATCTGTCTTTTGATTGAACACTTTCTGCTATTTCCCTCGTTCCAATGTTGTCTGCTTTTTCTCAACCCCCACTTACAAAACATACCAATTCTAACAACTTTGTCTCCCGCTCCAGTTTCATCTCTGCTTCACACTCGGACACACCGTCTGATTTTTTTTAAATATATATATATATATATATATATATATATATATATATATATATATATATATATATATATATATATATATATATCTGTTTACAAGCCAGACTAATTATAAATGTTCTATTATAAATGTCTCCTTCCACCATTGCCTCAAAAGGTCAGATCTTTTCCCCTCATTCGGTTTCGTATGTGTCTGATCTCTCAGTCCTTGTCATCAGGTTGTATTGCCGTGGGCACTTCTGATTCAATTAAAGCTTCCACTGTTGTTGTTATTGTCCTCACTGATAATAGAGCACCTCTGTCTTTGCTGTCACGCAAGGAACCATCAATAGTGCCAGTCCTTATCTCCATCTCAGCAATCAGCCATAGCAGTGCCACCCTAGTCTAGAGGAAAGATGGAGGGGGAAGGACAGGCAAACAGCAGAACCATCATAAATGAGAGAGGGAAGTGATGAATGGAGACCCTAGAATCCTAGAGAAAGAGATGATGGTGGGCTAGTGTATATGAGTGTTGGTTTTGCGTGTTATTGTGGATTCTGTGTTTGTGTATGTTTAAAAGACTAAGAAGATAGAGGCAGGGGAAATGGAGAAGAACTGGAAGAAGCAGAGTAGGCACATAGAGAGAGATTCAGAGATGAATAAGGGGGTGACAGACAGTAGTGCCCCGAAGGCTCCGGTTACATTTGGAATTGAGGACGCACAGTGACATGGATGTAATTGGTGGAAACTAGCTTAAGAAGAGGGAAACAGCCACTGATGAACGAAGGCCAAAGAGGCCCCCTTATTGTATCACTGCCAGTCCCAGCTCTCTTCCTTTTTAATTTAATTTCACCCTGTCATCACAAATCCACATTTATTTTCTCATTTGACCTCCATGTTCAGTGTTGTAATCACACTTTAGCTCCACTCCAGGTTTTCTTTTCCCCACTTCAGTTCATTAACCAAATTAGGCATGTGCAATAATTTTCTTTTCAATCGGATATCAAGCATTATCAAGGTCAATATATAACAATAATTAAATACTAATGAATAAAATACAAATTAAGACGATATTTCAAGATTTTGGTAATTTCTGGAGTAAAATGTCAATTTAATTTTATATAGTATAATCAATTACTAAAATAATAAACCAGATTAAAATATAATTAGCATTAATACTAATCATATATATAATACTATCATATATATAATTAACATTAATATTATCATATAATTAATTCATAATTCATAACATATATATGCATGTATAGTGATAGGACATGTGTGATATGTAAACCAATACTGATGATCAGTAGTCAATACTGATTAACTCTGAGTGGTTATTGAATATCTGATCATTTACTGAACTGCAAGTTATCGTTACCTTCAGCGATGCTCGTCTCGAAATGAAGCAAGTTGTTGTAATGAAGGTTTGTGAAACTTAACTAAGCGTATTTAATAACTGACTGGTTGTATGGAACTGATCATCCTCTAAATCCACTGTCACATGTGCTTTCCTCCGCTTGTGTACTGCCGCTATCAAACTCCATGACCGAATTATTGAGTTATTATTGAGTTATTTAAATAACCCATATGTTTATATCTGGTAATAATTTATAGTAAACAAAAAGGATTTCAGTATGCCATTAAGGCTATTGAAACATAAACTGGAAAGGCTACAGGAAAAAAATACCCTCATCGTTTGCATAAAAAAACAATGCCGAACAGATATAGATAGGACAGTATGATACTTGTTAATTAATTAAGCAGAGTTATGTAGCCTACATTGGAAGGTAAATGCATAAAAAAGTTATTCTTATTAAAAAAATGTAAACTAATTTTAGTAAATCTACTGAATTAAACAAAAGTATTTGGAGGTGTCATGTTGTGTAAACACTATGTCAACCCATCACCACCAGCCATCATATCTTGTGCCTGAGATCGAGAGGTACTGGAGTGATCTTGAAGTGTGAGAAAACACAGTCGAACCACTTTCAAAAAACCCGCTCCTTGTTTCAAGTAGGACCACTCATTTAAACTCTGCTTCCACTCCACATCGCTCCTTTTCCCTGATATATGACACTTTCAGATATCTCTGCATTACATGATCATGGTGAGCTCTGTAATTGTGATGAAGCCTTTACAATGTCTGATAGGCAGATGGCCCGCAGGGCTGCTGAGATTAATCCATACAAAAGCAAGAAATTGGATTTCACTGACACCCGGTAATAACATTTCCAAATCTTTCAGAGTTAACAAATATGTTTGAGGCCAAATCGTGAAGTCACAGTGAGCATGAACCCTCGGCCATGCACTTGTAGCACAGAAGGTGTTTCTTTTATCTTAGGAAGCACCGGCACTCAGACTCAGAAAATAAGGCATTAATGCCTGAAGTTAACAACAATTTGCGAATTTTACATTCAATTTAACACGTCCCCTCTGCCTCGCAACACCCATGGCCAATGGCATCCAAAGTGCCTTGCATACCAAGGAATTTCTGAGCACCTAAATCTGTGCTAAAAGAAATATTCTTTGGTAGAGATGCACAAAGTACCTGTCAGGGTCTTTTTTTGCCACAGCCACAATTTACTCGCATATGCCTATCTATGAGGAAGTTTGTGGTTAAGTAGATTGATTGAGTAGTAATTTTAATTCATCAAACTGCGAGAACTCTTAAATTATAAAAAGGAAAATGAGAGAAAATGCGTAATTTGAGAGCAGAGCTCTCAACCAGACCAAGGTCGTGAGCGAAACTTAGAAGGTCTCTGCATGCTACATTATTTGATTACTTATCACATTAGATTACTAAATTTGAACCACACAGACAGGAAAAGAAAGGACTAAAGAAGCCATAGAGCTCCAAAGCTGTATGACTTTTTTATTCTGGGGAACACAAAATAATAAATTCTGAAGAAAAGTCCATACAATAAAAGTCAGTTGAGTCCAGTGTTGTTTTGGGCCACACTAATTTTCATTGTATTAAAGAAAACAGATGAAACATTCATTTCCACCTACATGCAACTTTTTCCTTGGTGCCAAAGAGAGAACCAATTTTGTGATACTACCGAGCACACCCTGCAAACACAAAACAATTTCTCTGCCCCACATGCACACCTACTTACTCTTCATCATCAGCTGTGCACGTATAATATAAACCTGAACCCGCGCACACAACCCCTGAAACCTCTGCTGTAATGGAGTAGGTTTGTGCGGGAGAGAGTTCGCTGTCTGCATTGAAATGAAACCAGTGTTAAAAATACACACAGACACTTGGGTTTTCAAAGTGGAAAAAAAGAAGGAAGCTAAAAAAGCAGCATTTTTCATTTAACTATTCCCCTTTTCCTATGGTCCTTGGAGACCGGGTGGATTAAACCTTTTTGTAAGTCAAGGAAGTTGGTGCCGCCAAGATTTCTAAATGAAGGGGGCGTCTTAATTGGAAAAGGCTTTAGATATTCCTGAGTCTGATTAAACAGCTCTGCACAACAGAGATGGATGGAGGGAGCGAGCGAGGGAAGGATGGATAAGAGGAGAGGGGAATGGAGAGAGACAAAAGAGTGAAGTAAAGAAGGAGATGTAGCAGTGAAGTGGGATGTAAAGGACTGCTTGTTCATTGAAGTAGGGGAAATAGATGTGAGCGGAAGCTGATGAGTTATCCTGCAGGCTTTAAGTGGCCAGAGTGGAGCGGAGCTCTGCACAACACTCTTAAAAATAAAGGTTACGGTTAGAACCAAAGTTTTACAGCTCTAATTTCACAAATTAATCTATTTTAAGCTCAATTCTATAGAAGCTAGTGCTTTGAAAAACTCAAAAACTAATACATTCATCAGAACAACCTATAATGCAAGGCTTCTGTCATTGGCTTCCAGTTATTTTACCTACGCAAAAACAGTCCATTATGCTGCTTGATATTGCATACTCGTAATTCATCAACATAAACACTTGTTTGTAATGCAAAAAAAGTTTGTTACACTTCTGTTTACCCATATTGGAAGTCATACTGTACACATTCACACAAAATAGCTTACTTCCACATTACAAAATAAGGTCACCATTCTTATTCTATGAAACAAAATACGGTTCCAGTTCTTTTCAATACAGTGCAACATTGTCTTTTTTGGTTAACTGAAATAAGGCTAAAAAAAATTTTAATAAAATATAATTTAAAAAATACTAAAAATACTACAGTTACTAAAATTGAAATAAATTGGTCCATTGAAGTTCTATTTAAATCAAAATAGAAACAAAACCTAATAAAAGTGACAAAACCACATAAAATTACTGAACTTAAACTAAAATGAAAATTTAAAAAAGAAACTGATTTAAATATCATTCAATACTATTATATACTATTATATATATATATATATATATATATATATATATATATATATATATATATATATATATATATATATATATATATATATATATATATATATATATATATTACTCAGTTATAGCATATGAATTCAAAATATAAATTAGAATATTGGGCATGAATCATATGGTCAACTATGATGCTTTTTGAAATTTTGAAGCTTGGTGTTACAAATCACCAACTACACAGGGTTTGAGGCTGAGTAAATGATGATAGAATTGTCATTGTGTCTGTTTAATAACTGTATATTTTTAAATTAAAGAATGTTTACAGTACATTTTAGAATAAACTACATGAAGGGATCACGTGGAGACAGTGGGAAAATACGATCTCACTACATCGCCCACCTGAGGACCCCTTCACGATGTCTTCACAGGGCCACGAGTACACACAGGCGAAATGGAACATCATTTGCAGCCTGTGGCTCAAAATATTAATCATACCTTTCCACAAGACTCATAAATGTTTCTCGCACCTCTCGTGATGCTGGAATATTCATGATTCTCACAGGAAAATGTTGAGATATTGACAGGCCACACGTGTGTGAGCAAAACTCAGAGTGCCACTATGTATTTGTGTTTGCATATTTGTGTGTGTGTTTCCTTTTTGTGTTTATTTCCTTCTTCCAATCATGCCGATTTTGATGGTGCCTAAGCATGCATGCACATATCTTATTAACAAGTTAGTGTTCATAATTAAGAGAGTGTGTGTGTCACCACGATACACATGTAGATCCACAGTGAAGGAGATTTGGCCGTGCTCCTCATCACCTCCAGGCCCGATTATAGCCTCCCCTCTCCTTCTTTTCCAAAGAGCCCTTAGGTGGGCTTTAGTAGCAGCAGATTATTCACCCTTCCTTAGCTTCCCCCTGGGCTGGCTGGCTGGATGACTGGCTGGCTAGATGAGCATGAGGGCCAGGCCACGGCTGCTGGAGGGTGTGGGGGCCGATCTATTCTGTGGAGGTTCTGCTGGAGCATCACCCAGCTGGTGTGGATAGATCAGCGATCACCTCAGGCAGAGGGTTAACACAAAACTAACATGCAGAGACTCAGCAGAGAACGACTACAACTGTATCTGGCAGCATTATTTTCACGAAGTACACAATGCAGCTTAATCCCTGCAGATAGAAGCTTGGGACTGAAAACTATATGAAAACATTTTCAAAGTTTTTATTAACTGAAAAAAAAAAAAAAAAAAAAACATAACTGGGAAAAACAAAAACTAAGATAAAAAAATATTTCAAGAGTCCAAAATGAACTTAAAACAAAAATGTCCACAAATTAATATTATGTGCTTTGAAATGTAGTATCATTAAACAATTTTAAATGATACCAGGTAGTGCCTCAAATGTGGCAGCCTTAAACACTGAAAATAGACAATTCCAATGCTATTTTAGTATCATCTAAATACTATTATAATTTTTATTAATATTAAATTTTATTTTAGTTAAGGTTTTAATAATTGTGTTGTGTTTTTGTCATTTTAATTAGTTTTTTAAATATTATTATTATTATTAAAAAATATATATAATTCATTTTTACTTCAGTTTTAGTTACATCAAAACAACTAAATGAAAATGAGAACTGTCTACAAGTAAAATTTGTTTTTTTTTAATGCTTTTTATGTTTGTATTTAAAGTTTATTTTATTTTAAGTAATGATAGTAATGAATTAAAAAGTGTGAAAACTAACAAAAACTCAAATAAATTTTAAATACAAATACTAACCCTGTATTGAGCAAGCTGTAGTGTCTTGCTCAAGGGCATAATGATGATGGTTCATGGCCTATTCCTTGGGATCAAACTGCCAACAGTTATAATCCCAGGTCTTTAACCAATATGGCAGACAACCTTCATGTACTAAAATTTGGGATCAGAGGCTCAGCACATGCAGAGACGGCAGGATCAGGCCTTTACAGCAGGTTTTAACGTAGCGTGACCTGATAAAGGGACAAGCGATAAATCATTTCTCATCTATGTCAATCTCAGTTTTGTCCTAACCAGCAATGACTGCAACATGACGCTCGACAAGACATTCTGTCCAGCACTTGGTTTTAATTTTTACTGAATAACTTCATCCACAGTGAGTGAAATCTGTTGACTGTTGAAGTCCCGCTCCACATAGCTTTACATCAAATATTTACTGATTGGATGTTATTTTGTCGCTTCACACAGTGTGTCACTTTCAAAGAGGAAAGAGTGACTGCTATCGCCTGTTTGGGACAATTTGTTTGAAAAAAGAACATGTGCAGTACCAGTTTGGACACACCTGAATGAATGTTTCTCACTTTAAAGACCTTTGATCATCCTACAGTTTTAAGATAAATGGCATAAATTAGTGTTGAAGACATTTACTAGTTATTGCTGTACAAGAATTTCTGTACAAGACTAAAATAAAAAAATAATAATAAAATAAAAAAAAAAAACCCCAAAGGCATATGAACTTCAGTATTATTCAATGCACCTCATGAAACTGTAAATCTTCATTTACTGAAATAAAAATGAAAACTAACATCATGGGAAAACTGAAACTAAATTAAAATACATTTTCATGACTCCAAAAATAACTAAAATAAAATAAAATGGCCTCAAATTAATTTTAATATTAATAAATAAATATGTTTTGAATTATACTAACTTATTATAACTTAGGTATCCTTAACATACTAAAAACAATAAAATAAAATAAAAATGACAGGGAAAAGTGAAAGACACATTTAAAATTTTGCATAGAAATAAATACATTTATAAGTGTCACACCCTGGGACTGTTTGTTGTGTTTTCTTTCCCCATGTGCTATGTGTGACAAGTCATTTGGTTCAGGAGTGTCTAGTTAATTATCTTCATTTGCCAACCTACTTTAGTTGTGTTCTGTTCACTATTTACGGTTCAGTATTGTTGATGTTACACTGTGTGTTAGAACCTATTCTTCATGTGGATTACCATTAAAAGTGTTTGTTGTTATCATCTTCGTCATGCCTTCATCTCCCTAACAGCAGTAGCGTGACAATAAGATTATCTCTTTACTATTTATGTCACAACATAATTCAAACTTACATTTGTGTTATTTCATTCTTTTGATGATTTTAATGACTCTTATTCCGAAATGCGAAAAACAAAGTGATGTATTATATATGCATATATGTTTGTTTTTGATCCAATTTCAATCATAACCTGTGGGTCTGTGTCAAATCCCATCATAATTTCACAACAGTCTAGCAAGAGCCCAGCTAAGAAAATAAAAAAAAGGAATCATATTTCAAAGTCACTCATGTTCACCAGTACCGCAGCCGACGTCGCTTATTAAAAAGGCCTCTCATGGCAAGGTCTCAATGTTCAGAACTTCTTCAAAGTGTGTTAATGGAAGGTCATGCCATTATTCAACACAGACAACCACTGGACACCAGGGTGAAAGGAACCAGTTGGGCCTTGGCCTCTCACAAGCACGCGGTCAGAGAAATTATAAGAGACACAGATAAAGGGAAGCTGAGCCTGAGAGAGGAAGAGAGGGTGGAAATAAATAGTGGAAATGAGTAAAAGTGAGGGCGATGGAAATTAACAAAGAGAACAAGTGAGAGTAGGAAGGAAAGAGAAGAAAAGTGCCACAGATCAGCAAACGAGAAAAGAACATACAGGCAAATTGATTCACAAACGGTTTGATTTCAGAGACTGAATTACACTTTAAGCGGAACCGAGAGGATTGACGGGGCAAGAGAGAGAGAAAAATCGAAGGAAATTATAAATTATAAAGAGTTATGGAAGTACAACTTTGAATGCAACGAGCCAGGAAGAGAAGAGAAGGATTAGAAAGAGGAACAAATTAAGGCCAGAGGTAGTTAAAGAGAGTGAAAGACTGAGAGAGAGCTACGGTGTGAGAGTGGAAAGAGAGAGATGATGATGGCGGCTGATTCGCCGATGTTATCTCAGTGCAGGGAGATGTGTGTGACATGACCTCAAATTGGAAATCGCTGTTTCAATCTCTCACTCTTTGCTTGCTGCTTCACTGATAACGAGACAAGCTTAATTCTATTAAAAATAGCCCGGTATGTGTGGCAGGAACAGAACGGGCCAAGCTGCTAAAAAATGCAAGCCCCCTTTTACTGACAGCTAGCATTATAGCCCACTTTAACAATCCCCCCTACCAGAGCCCCCACTGAACTAACTTTCATCTCGATCTCGGCATCGTCATCTCTCAGCGTTCATCTATGTATCTAATTATCCATCTGTCCCTCTATCATTCTCACCCATCTGCTGCGCTCTATCTCTCTCTTCCAGACTAAGACCAGCTCTAGGGATCCTTTCGCTTTTCTTTTTTCATTCTCTCTCTTCCCCAAGTCTT